>NC_079193.1:326346655-326539155 GCF_029499605.1 Hyla sarda
TTATATCGGAGCTCCGCACGAACTCCAGGAGAGGTTGCGTTCCTGCCCCATCATCTCCGCAAGTCACGTGGGCTGGCCCCATGTGTGCTCTGTCCAACCCATGGATCAGAACGAATCCTGACCAATGGGCAGCGCCAGCGTTACTGAAATGCCTTCCACGTGGCCCGCAGTCATGGCAACAGGACGCTAGCTCTCCTGCTTCACATTTGTGAAGGTTTATCTTTTTTAGTCTAAAAATCCGTATGCTAAATTCATAAAAAATATCCTAAGATACATGGATGACTTATTCATAGTGTGGGGGGGAGACCGTGAACAATTTGAGTCCTTTGTCTCATACCTGAATAATAATGAATTTAACATGGCCTTTACCTCCGTGTTTGGAGGTACTGTACTTGATTTTCTTGACGTGTGGGTGGAGGTAAAAAATTGAGAAATTCACACCTCTAATTTTAGAAAATCTTCTGCAACTAATGGTCTCTTCACTTTAGGAGTTACCAGATGACTTGCAAGAGTAAATTTATGGTGTATGTGATCCAATGCCCTTGCGGTTATTTTTATATTGGTAAAACCATACAGTGTTTGTATGTTAGAATACGTGTGTTACGCCGAGCGCTCCGGGTCCCTGCTCCTCCCCGGAGCGCTTGCGGCGTTCCTCTCTCTGCAGCGCCCCGGTCAGACCCGCTGACCGGGAGTGCTGCACTGACACTGCCCGCTCGCGAATCGCATTCCAAGTCACTCACCTGTCCCGGTCCCTAGCTGTCACGTCCTGGCGCGCGCGGCTCCGCTACTTAGGGCGCGCGCGCGCCAGCTCTTTAAGATTTAAAGGCCCAGTGCACCAATGATTGGTGCCTGGCCCAATCAGTCTGATTAGCTTCCACCTGTGCACCTGTCTATATAACCTCACTTCCCCTTCCCTTTCTGGATCTTGTTGCCATTGTGCCTTGAGAAAGCGTTTATTGTGTTTGCCATAACTGTGTTCCTGACCTCTTGCTATCTCCATTGACTACGAACCTTGCCGCCTGCCCCGACCTTCTGCTACGTCTGACCTTGCCTCTGTCTAGTCCTTCTGTCCCACGCCTTCTCAGCAGTCAACGAGGTTGAGCCGTTGCCGGTGGATACGACCTGGTTGCTACCGCCGCAGCAAGACCATCCTGCTTTGCGGCGGGCTCTGGTGAAGACCAGTAGCAACCTAGAACCGGTCCACCGACACGGTCCACGCCAATCCCTCGCTGACACAGAGGATCCACATCCAGCCTGCCGAATCGTAACAACGTGAGCACTTTCGCTCTATCCGCACGGGCATTGGATCACCACGTTTAATAGAGCATGTGAGAATCCAACATAATAGTGATCCAAAAGTTTTAAGATTCTCCAGATTGGAATTGGTGCAATGTCCCTTTAACGGAGGCGACAGGCAAAAATTTTTATTGCACCAGGAGGCAAAATGGATCCTGCTGACAAACGCAGAAGGCCCCCCGGGGCTAAATGAAAAAACGGATATGTCTGTATTGTTGTGATATGTATCCTGTTGTCTCCTTCTTTTGTCCCCTTTTTTGGGTTTTTTCGTTCACCCTTCATGTTGTCTCAAGTGTATTTTTTGTCTTTTAACTGTGTATTCATATGTTTATGTTAATATCCTGTCTCGCAGGTCACTGTCTTTTAGGCAGTAGGGAAGAGTAGTGGGTTTAAATTGCCCTGTCCTCCATTTAGCCCATACCCCGTTACACATTGTTGATCTCATCTGTTTTGCTTTGGAGGTGTGTCTTCAGCAAAGCAGGAGAGCTAGTATCCTGTTGCCATGACTGCGGGCCACGTGGAAGGCACTTCAGTGACGCCGGCGCTGCCCATTGGTCAGGATTCGTTCTGATCCGTGGGTTGGGCAGAGCACACGTGGGGCCAGCCCACGTGACTTGTGGAGATGATGGGGCAGGAACGCAACCTCTCCTGGAGTTTGTGCGGAGCTCCGATATAACAGGGAAGAACACTGGTTAATAAATTAAATTACTGGTGAGCCTTGTGGGAGGAGGAATATAGGATTTAAGACGGAAGCTGCGAGCAGGATATTGAGAGACAGAAGATGTCGCTCCAACACGCACCTGCACCCTAACCCTGTTCATTGAGAGATGAATTAAAAGCACTGTAAGAAGAAACGGTGAGTGCAGCTTCATTCATTTCTACATTATGTAAATAACTACATACCACCACACAATAACTGGATAATACCGCCATTCTGTACTGAATAAAACCACTATACACAGACCAGTATACTATACAGGATCTGTATACAATATAAGTGATTATATACAGGACCATATGGCGGTAGATAACAGCTGTACACAGTATCTGTACCATATAAGTGATTACTGTTACATTTTTAGACGTCTTTTCTGATCAGCGGCGTCCTCTTTCCTTTTCTTCTCCGTCCGGATAAGAGCAACATGTGGATCTGTTAACATCTGCAGGACAAAAATGTCAGACTCTGCATTTTTTCAGTGCCCTCCCCTCCTCTACACAATTTTTCCATCTATAGGCCCACAAACTGTAATAATACCCTCCTTGGTGTACTGCACAGTAAAAGGGCAGATAGGTAGGTAGCCAGATAAATAGGTAGATCAGGAAGCCAGATATTTAGGTAGGTGACAAGCCAGGTAGGTAGAGGGCTAGCTAGGTAGATAGGCAGCCATGTATGAAGGCCAGGTATGTACATAGGTAGCTGGGTATGTAGGTAGTTGGATAGCCGGGTATGTAGGTAATTAGTTAGGCATCAGGTATAAAGTTAGGTAGGCCCCCCTTCCCCGTAGGTATAGGCAGCAGAGTTAACCCCCCTTCCCTGTAGTTATAGACAGCAGAGTTAACTCCACCCCTTACCTGTAGGTATAGGCAGCAGAGTGAACCCTCCTTCCCCAAAGTTAAAGGCAGCAGAGTTAGCCCCCCCCCATTTCCCATAGGTATAGGCAGCAGACTTAACCCCCCTTCCCCATAGGTATAGACAGCAGAGTTAACCCCCCTTCCCAATAGGTATAGTAGGTACAGGAACAGAGTTAACCCCCCTTTCTCCTTAGGTATAGGCAGCAGATTCCACCCCCCTTTCCCCGGAGGTATAGGCAGAGTTAAACCCCCCATTCACCATAGGTATAGGCAGAGTTAAACCCCCTTTTCCCCGTAGGTATAGGCAGAGTTACCCCCTCTTTCCCCATAGGTATAGGCAGGGTTACCCCCCTTTTCCCATAGGTATAGGCAGAGTTACCCCCCTCCCCCTTTCCCTATAAGTATAGGCAGAGTTATCCACCCCCCTCCTCCCCATAGGTATAGGCAGAGTTACCCCCCCCCCCTCTTCCCCATAGGTATAGGCAGAGTTACCACCCCCCCCCCCGTTCCCCATAGGTATAGGCAGAGTAACCCCCCCTTTCCCCATAGGTATAGGCAGGGTTACCCCCCCTTTCCCTATAAGTGTAGGCAGAGTTACCCCCCTCTCCCTTTCCCCATAAGTATAGGCAGAGTTACCCACCCACCCTTTCCCCATAGGTATAGGCAGAATAACCCCCCTCCCCTCCCCCTTTCCCCATAAATATAGGCAGAGTTACCCCCCCCCTCTTCCCTATAAGTACAGGCAGAGTTACCCCCCTCTTCCCCATAGGTATAGGCAGTGTCCCCCCCCCCTCTTCCCCATAAGTATAGGCAGAGTTGAACAATAAAAAATAAATTATGCTCACCTGATGTCCCACGCAGCGATCTCCTCAGCAACAGGGGCCCGCATCTTCTCCCCTCCACAGTACATGCGCCAATGAGTGACGCCATTGGCGCCTGTACTGCGTGGGGGCGGAGGTCACGTCTCCTCTGTGTAAGCTGCAGATGCGGCTCAGACAGAGGAGACGCCTTCTCCTGTATGTGGTGTATCGAAGGCAGCGCTGTCCGCTGGGGATCTGGGATGAGTTTCCCGCTTCTTCAGTAGCGGCGGCGGGCCCTTAACCCAGCCAGACCCTCGGAAGACGTCCAATCGGACCGGCCAGTCAGTCCGCCCCTGCAGGTACATGTATTACTCATATGTCAAATTAAAATATATGATAGGTAAATTAACCCTTACCTACACCCTGAAATAAAAGAGGGGTTTTTGCTTCAAGTCCCATGCAAGTAGGAGGACAGGATATGAGGATGGGATATGAGGTTGAGATATGGGGATGGGATATGAGGATGGGATATGGGGATCGGATATGAGGACGGGATATGAGGTTGAGATAGGAGGACAGGATAGGAGGACGGGATATGAGGACAGGATATGAGGATTGGATATGAGGTCAAGATATGAGGACGGGATATGAGGTGGGATTTGGGGACGGGATATGGGGTTGGCCTATGAGGACGGGATATGAGGTCAGGATATGAGGACGGGATATAAGGACGGGATACGAGGACAGGATATGAGGTCGAGATAGGAAGACAGAATAGGAGGTCGGGATATGAGGACGGGATATGAGGAGGGAAAATGAGGTTGAGATAGGAGGTCGGAATATGAGTTAGAGATATGAGGACAGGATATGAGGTCGTGATATGAGGACGGGATATGAGGTTGAGATATGAGGACAAGATATGGGGACGGGATATGGGGTTGGGATATGACAACAACATTTGAGGATGGGATATGAAGTCAAAAGCTTCCTCCTTTGTTTATTTTCCTCTTCAACAAGGATTAAGAAGGAAAAAACAGGCAACATTAGTATATTAATAAAATTGTGTTAAAAAGTCATCATGCCTGGATATTCTATTGTAATAATGAGTTCTTGAATTATTTAGCTTTTATTTATTAAGGATGTAGTTGAGCGTGTAGAATAGGATATTTACAGCAAAAATATGATGACATTTGTGCAAATTTAGTGTTGCTCGCGAATATTTGCAATGCAAATTTTTTTCACGATTATCGCATATACGCGAATTCGCGAATATTCGCGAATATAGCACTATATATTCGTAATTACGAATATTCTTTTTTTTTTCACAGTACACATCACAGTGATCACCCCTCTCTGCCTATGCCGCTCAACACTATGCAAATTATGGGATGTACACTCAATGGTCACTGTATAAGGTCGGACTTTCTTCTGCCTTTATTCTTCATGGCATAATTTTTACAAGGAGCTGGACACATTCCTCAGAGATTTTGCTCCATATGGACATGATGACATCACACAGTCCCTCCATATGGACATGATGACATCACACAGTCCCTCCATATGGACATGATGACATCACACAGTCCCTCCATATGGACATGATGACATCACACAGTTCCTCCATATGGACATGATGATATCACACAGCTCCTCCATATGGACATAATGACATCACACAGTCCCTCCATATGGACATAATGACATCACACAGTCCCTCCATATGGACATGATGACATCACACAGTCCCTTCATACCTGCATAGTACCACATGTGATGGAGTGTGCCGTAATATTTATAAAAATCATCTATGTGAAATCAAAGGCACGCAGGGGCCTATTGGTTAGCCTTGTGTGTCTACTCATAGGAGAATATGTAACCAAAGAAAACATGCAATTATCGCAAACCTATGGGGAAAACTTTAAGTAAATTGTGTAAGTTTAGGTAAAAAAAAATCTTAAATGGTGCCCAAGACCCTTGCTACCTAAAAAAGCATGGTCAAATTTTTTTTTTTTTATATATTCATATAACACAGCTTCCCAATAGTATATATGCGAAGGCTTATAATATAGACTCCAAACAAATGCAATATACCCAAAAGTAAAATTAATTTAAAAAGACAGGGAGGAATACACAACAAAATGGCAGCAGCCTGGGACTACAGTACATAAAGGGATAAACAAAGTGGAGCATATGGTAAAAAGGGCTAAATCATTATTATAAATGCGTAGCAGCAATATGTGCAATGTATAGATATTTAGCAGCAATGTGTGCAATATATAAGTATATAACAGTAGTCTGTGTAATATATGCATGTAAAGCTAAGGCAATAATGAATAATAGATAAGGTGCTAGTGCAGACTATAATGTTAAATATTCTGCTGCAGATTAAGCCACATAAATGGCAAAGCAAAATGTCATGGATACCAACCACACAGGCTAAGAGAGTCAAGGAGTCCCAGGATGCCGCCACCATAGGAGAATATGCTGCGTATCGCTACGCTGAACTAAACCCTTACAGAGAAACTGTCTTTGTTGCCCTTGGCAACCAATCCCAGCTCAGCTTTCATCTAATATGGTAATAAGGAGCTCTTGAAAAATGAAAGCTGGGCTGTGATTGGTTGCCATGGGGAACAAAGACTGTTACTCCTTCATGGCATGTCCTCATGGTTTAACCCCATGTGGTTATTTCTTGCAAAAACCATGCCCACCTCTGTGTCAAAACCACATACTCTCACTGTCAATCCCCCCCCCCCCCCAACCCCGCTCCTGCACACTTCAATAGGAGACAGGGAACCACTCAGAAAAGAATAGTGTTGCTCGCGAATATTCGCAATTCGAATTTTATTCGCGAATATCGCATATTCGCGAATTCGCGAATATTCGCGAATATAGCGCTATATATTCGTAATTACGAATATTCGTATATTTTTTTTTTTTCACAGTACACATCACAGTGATCATCCCTCTCTGCTTCCAGCTTATGTGGTGTAAGAAGGCTCTAATACTACTGTGTAAGACTGGCGTGCGAATTTTCGCATATGCGAAAATTAACATATGCGAATTTTCGCATATGTTAATTTTGGTATATACAAATTTTCGGATATGTTAACTAGGCTATTATGAATATGCGAATATGACGAATATTCGTCCATATATTCGCGAATATTCGCGAATTCGAATATGGCCTATGCCGCTCAACACTAGAAAAGAAGTGACATGTCACTTCTTATCTTCATGGTTATGACTCAATGGTTCAACTCAATGGGAGCCATAAGGTTTTTATTTTTATTGTTTTATTCCCCCCCCCCCCCCCTTTGTTAAAAATTAAAAAAGCAACTTTTTTAGACAGTTTTATTTATTCCCCATCCAATGTACTCTTGCATAAGAATTACTATGGTAGATGACACTATACATGGATTCACATTCAAAAATATACAAAATAACATGGTATACATTTTTTTTTTTTAACAGATCCTGCTGGAAAAATCTGTGCTAATCATTCAGGAAATAAACATAAACCTTGATGAAATGTACCAAAAACCCAAGATTAATAAAAAAATAGAGTGCTTTTCTCACAGCAACCAATCACAGCTCAGCTAACGACCTCTGGTAAAGTGAAACCTGAGCTGTGATTGGTTGCTGTGGGAAAATCACTCCATTTTTTTCTCACACACAGTTTGATAAATATGGGCACTGGAGTCTACCCACACATTTACCGTATCCACTAGGAGATTTCCCAATATATACAGCGAACATTCTGTGACAATATCCTCACAGACCCAAAAAGCAAATAAAACATAAAATAATATAAAATTATAATATGTTTTTATTATTATTATTATTTATTATAATATAATATATAATGAAATATAATGAAAATAAAATAAAAATTAAAAATTTTTGTTCTTAATTATTATTTATTATAATATTTTTTTTTACTTTTTAGGTACATATCACATGTACAGAATCTTCTGCATATTTTTCTGCATACTTTCTGCTTCTGATTGTGCTTCCAATTGACTTCAATGGGTAGCAAAATCAACTGCAGAAAATATGCAGCTGATCCTGTACGTGTGTACGTACCCTTAGGGTGTCCAAAGTAAAGAAGAAGAAAATGTAGGAGGGCACTGACCAAAATAAACGTCTTCTAAATCTTCATGTTGTCATTGGAATCGCGATATCTCTCACATTGTCTTTACTTAGTTTGCTGTTTGCCTCAGTCAATGTACCACTCTATTGATCCAAATATACCGTATTTATCGGCGTATAACACGCACTTTTTAGGCAAAATTTTTTAGCCTAAAGTCTACCTGCGTGTTATACGCCGATAAGCCACTGCAGTTCAATGATTTAAAGCGGGCGCTTCAAATCAATGAACTGCAGCGGCTTTGCAGGTGCAGAGACCGCCAGCGCTGTCGGCTTCTTTGCCTGTCCTGGGGTCTAGAGCCCTGCTGCCGGACCTTCTCTCCCCCTGGCTATCAGTCCAGCTGCCCGTTCTCTCCCCCTGACTATCGGTGCCGGCGCCCCATTGCCGGCGCCGATAGCCAGGGCGAGAGAAGCGGCGTCATTGCGCCGTGCCATGCAGTGCATAGCAATGACACAAGGGACGCACCCCGGAGGCCTGAAGCAGCGCGGACCCGACCCCGGCAACAGGTAATTATACAACAGGGGATGGGGGAGGCAACGGGGCAGCGGCGCCGGCAATGGGTGCCGCTGCCCCTTCTCTCCCCCTGGCTATCGGCGCCGCTGCCCCATTGCCGGCGCCGCTTCTCTCCCCCTGGCTATCGGCGCAGTCGGGGGGAGAGAACCAATAGTCAGGGGGAGAGAACGGGCAGCAGCGCAGATAGCCAGCGGGAGAGAAGCAGCGGCAGCAGGGCTCTAGACCCCAGGAAAGGCAGGGGGAGAGAAGCGGGCAACGACGGCCTCTCTCCCCCTGCCTTTCCTGGGGGTGTATCGGGGTATACGCATGCACACACACGCACCCTCATTTTACCAAGGATATTTGGGTAATAAACTTTTTTTACCCAAATATCCTTGGTAAAATGAGGGTGCATGTTATAGGCCGGTGTGTGGTATACCCCGATAAATACGGTAATAGCCTATATGTGTTTGTGCCCTCCTTCCTCTCTTTCTTCTTTGCTTTTTGGCAATTGTATCATTAGGGTCTATTCACACGTACAGTATGCTGCACATTTTTGATGCGCAAAAGTTTATGTTGCAGATTTCAATGTAAAATAAATAACTGAACACAGCTTCAAATCCTGCACATCAAATCTGCACAGGATACTGTACGTGTGAACACACCCTTAACCCCTTAAGGACCAAGCATTTTTCTGTTTTTGCACTTTTGTTTTTTCCTCCTTACCTTTTAAAAATCAAACCCCTTTCAATTTTGCACATAAAAATTCATGCGATGGCTTATTTTTTGTGCTACCAATTCTACTTTGTAATGACATCAGTCATTTTACCCAAAAATCTACGGTGAAATACAAAAAAAATCATTGTGCAACAAAATGGAAGAAAAAACGCCATTTTGTGAATTTTGATGGCTTCCGTTTCTACGCAGTACATTTTTCGGTAAAAATGACACCTTATTCTTTATTCTGTAGGTCCATATGATTAAAATTACACCCTACTTATATAGGTTTGATTTTGTTGTACTTCTGAAAAAAATCATAACTACATGCAGGAAAATTAATACGTTTAAAATTGTCATCTTCTGACCCCTATAACTTTTTTAATTTTCCACATATGGGGATGTGCCATGATCTTAAGTTTTTATCGGTACCATTTTTGTTTTAATCTGAATTTTTGATCAATTTTTATACATTTTTTTTATGGCATAAAAAGTGACCAAAAATAAGTTATTTTGGAGTTTGTAATTTTTTTTGCGCGTTTAATTGACGATATATTTTTATAGATCCGACATTTATGCACGCAGCGATACCACATACCGTATGTTTATTGTTATTCACACTGTTTTTTTTTATGGGAAAAGGGGGGTGATTCAAACTTTTATTAGGGAAGGGTTTAAATCCTCTTTATCAACTTTTTTTTTTTTCACTTTTCTTTTGCAATGTTATAGCTCCCATAGGGGACTATAACATGCAGTACATTGATTTAATACACTAATCAATGCCATTGCATTGTAATCCATTGATCAGTGTTATCAGCGGTTCATTGCTCAAGCCTGGATTTCAGGCATGGAGCAATCAATCGCTGATCGGACGTGCAGGAGACAGGTGAGGGGACCTCCTGCTGCGTCGTAGCTGATCGGGACATTGCGATTTTACCGAGATGGTCCCGATCAGCCCGACTGAGCTGCCTGGAAGCTTTCACTTTGATCGCCGCTTCTAAAGAGTTAATGCCGGACATGTGCCTTCAGGCCATGTCCGGCATTAGTCAGGGGTCCTGGCGCTGATAGCAGCCGGGACTGTGCGGGTATGATGCAAGCTCAGCTCCTGAGCTCACTTCATAACCCTCCCATGCCGCAGCGCTGTTTAGAAACGGCGTTTTGCGGCAAAGGGTTAAAGGGGTACTCAGGTGGAAAAAAAAAACGTTTTAAATCAACTGGTGCCAGAAAGAACAGATTTGTAAATTACTTCTATTTAAAAATCTTAACCCCTCCAGTACTTATCAGCTGCTATATACTGCAGAGAAAGTTGTGTAGTTCTTTCCATTCTGACCACAGTGCTCTCTGCTACAGGAAAGGTTTTCAATGGGGATTTGCTTCTACTCTTTACAGTTCCTGACACGGACAGAGGTGTCAGCAGAGAGCACTGTGGTCAGACTGGTAAGAACTACACGGCTTCCAGTGGAGCATACAGCAGCTGATAAGTACTGGAAAGATTACGATTTTTTATATAGAAGTAATTTTAAAATCTGTATAACTTTCTGGCACCAGTTGATTTGAAAACATTTGTTTTCCACCTGTTTTCCACCAGAATACCTCTTTAATGATATTTTAAATAAAGCTGGATTTTTTACTTTTTTTTAATCTTGTGAGCAGTAATGCTGCCGTAGGTGAGACTATACCCGCAGCGTCACCTATTCAGTCCCAGTAAGAATATTATTGTGCAATTATAAACAGAGACACCTACATTGCATGTTTACACGCCCCATTATAATCCAATGTTGGGGGGGGAGGGGGGGGGTTCAGGCCTGTACGCCAGACGCAATTCTTGTGCCGGCCATACAGAGTGTGAACTGAAGGTGTAAACCGTGTAACAGACTGAAAACAATTGACAATCATAATCAGTTACAGCGGTGAATGTATTTAAATGGCGCAGCTTATCTTCGGGTAGTTTCTCTTGAAGCCGTAGAGATATGAGATCCTCAGACAGGTAATTAACAATCTAAAGGACAAAAGCGCTTGGGAAGTTAATTACGTGCGATTATCTCACAATAGAAGGTGATTATGCAGCTGAATGACAAAAGAAAAGTGTTCAATGGAGACAAAAAAATGCCACACTCCAAACTGATAGAACCAGGGCCACCCATTGCTAAATTAGAAGCAGTACATTCAAGTTTGTTGTTTTCAATATAACCGCGTTTCCAACAAATTTAGACAATGGTGGCTTCAGAGATTAAAACGCACCGCTCTTTGTTTTAATCTTCCATACATTTTTTTTTTTTTTTTGTCTTTAGGAATCCAAGTAAAATACACAAAATGACAGTATAGATGGCAATTATTGTTCAGCGGGGTGCAGAATATTGGTCATTTTAAGTACAAATAAAAATATAATAGATTTCAGGCTCTGTTGAAATAATAGGTTCATTCACATAGCAAAGCTACTTGCATTCCTGCATGATGGTATAAGGAGTCCCTAGGATTCCATGGGATGGATATGTATAGCATTTGGGGGCTTAAAGGGGTACTCCGGTGAAAACCTTTTTTCTTTTAAATCAACTGGTGGCAGAAAGTTAAACATATTTGTAAATTACTTCTATTAAAAAAATCTTAATCCTTCCAGTACTTATTAGCTGCTGAATGCTACAGAGGAAATTCCTTTCTTTTTGGAACACTGATGACATCACGAGCACAGTGCTCTCTGCTGACATCTCTGTCCATTTTAGCAACCATGCAGAGCAGTTGGATGCTAAGGGCAGCATGGTGGCTCAGCGGTTAGAACTGTGCTGGGGACTTGGGTTCAAATCCCACTAAGGACAACAATAAATAAAGCATTATTATTATTATTATAATAACATCAGCAGAGAGAACTGTGCTCGTGATGTCATCAGAGAGCATTCCAAAAAGAAAAGAATTTCCTCTGTAGTATTCAGCAGCTAATAAGTACAGGAAGGAGTAAGATTTTTTAAGAGAAGCAATTTACAAATATGTTTAACTTTCTGCCACCAGTTGATTTAAAAGAAAAATGGTTTTCACCGGAGTACCCCTTTAATAAAGACCCCCAGGGCTGTCATATCTAGATGCCTAGGAGGTAATGGAATAAAGAAGTATTTCAATGTATTATTATTATTATCATTAATAATAATAATAATTAATGATGATACTAGAGATGAGCAAACTTACAGTAAATTCGATTCATCACGAACTTCTCGGCTCGGCAGTTGATGACTTTTCCTGCGTAAATTAGTTCAGCCTTCAGGTGCTCCGGTGGGCTGGAAAAGGTGGATACAGTCCTAGAAAAGAGTCTCCTAGGACTGTATCCACCTTTTCCAGCCCATCGGAGCACCGGAAAGCTGAACTAATTTATGCAGGAAAAGTCATCAACTGCCGAGCCGAGAAGTTCATGACGAATCAAATTTACTGTAAGTTCGCTCATATCTAGATGATACTATTTTTCTTAGCTAATAATAATAACAATAATCATATAATAATAAATATAACAATAATAATTAATTATGATTATTTATTATATTATTATAATCATTATTATTAATATTATTATTATAAGCTAAAAAATTATTGCAAGGAAAAAAAAAGAAAGAAAATACACAATAGCCCAGATTTACTAAGACTATCTAATAAAATACCTAGAATCGTCTATTAAACTATCTAATCAAATCTGTAAACCAGTGGTCTTCAAACTGTGGCCCTCCAGATGTTGCAAAACTACAATTCCCAGCATGCCCGGACAGCCGTTGGCTGTCCGGGCATGCTGGGAGTTGTAGTTTTGCAACATCTGGAGGGCCACAGTTTGAAGACCGCTGCTGTAAGCGGTCCAAACTGTTCAGTCTAAGTTTAGACCGACTATTAGTTGGCTTAAACTGTGCCAGATTCTTGTGGCCGAATTCTGGCAAACTTTTTGATAGTGTGTTGCATTGTGTTTAAAGGGGTTATCCAGGAAAAAACTTTTTTTTTATAAATCAACTGGCTCCAGAAAGTTAAACAGATTTGTAAATTACTTCTATTAAAAAATCTTAATCCTTTCAGTATTTATGAGCTTCTGAAGTTTAGGTTGTTCTTTTCTGTCTAAGTAATCTCTGATGGCACGTGTCTCGGGAACCGCCCAGTTTAGAAGAGGTTTGCTATGGGGATTTGCTTCTAAACTGGGCGTTTCCCGAGACACGTGTCATCAGAGATTACTTAGACAGAAAAGAACAACCTTAACTTCAGAAGCTCATAAGTACTGAAAGGATTAAGATTTTTTAATAGAAGTAATTAACAAATCTGTTTAACTTTCCGGAACCAGTTGATATATAAAAAAAAAAGTTTTTTCCTGGAATACCCCTTCAACCCCTTCCCGCTATTGGACGTATGCATACGTCCAGGCGAATTACACGTTCGCGCAAATGGACGTATGCATACGTCCAAGCGATCTCCTGCTCTGCCGCGGGCAGCGCAGGAGATCACAGCCGGAGTCCCACCGCAGCTGCCGGGGCCGCGATCGCGCCGGTCCCGGCAGCATTAACCCCATAGATGCCGTGATCAGTTCTGATCACGGCATCTATGGTGTTTGAAGGGGGAGCGCTCTCCCCCTGCCCATCAACGGCAGCTCCGCGATAAAATAAGGGGGATCGAGGGTGTCCAAGACACCCTCGATCCCCCTTGAAGAGATAGGAGTGAGGTGGCAGGGTTGCCACCCCTCCTATCCCTGCTATTGATCGGTCGAGCGACCGACCAATAGCAGACTGGGGGCGGGGGGGTTAAAGTTCGGTTCCCCCCGCTATGCCCACCCATCAGTGTCCGGGCACAGCGGGGGGAACCGTGTAATAGCGGCGGCGGCGGCAGCGGCGGTCACTTACCCGGCGGCCTAGCAACATCTGCAGGGCGACAGTTTAGAGAGTGGTCTCTAAACTGTCGCCCTCCAGATGTTGCAAAACTACAACTCCCACCATGCCTTGACAGCTTTGCTGTGTTGGCATGCTGGGAGTTGTAGTTTTGCAAGATTTAGAGGGGTTCAGGCTGGAGATCACTGACAGTGGTCTCTAAACTGTAGCCCTCCAGATATTACAAAACTACAACTCCCAGCATGCCCAGACAGCAGTTTGCTGTCTTAGTATGCTGAGATTTGTAGTTTTGCAACATCTGGAGGGCCACAGTTTAGAGACCACTGTCAGTGATCTCCAGCCTGAACCCCTCTAAATCTTGCAAAACTACAACTCCCAGCATTCAGGAACAGCAAATGGCTGTCTCGGCATGCTGGGAGTTGTACTTGCGTGCCTCCAGCTGTTGCATAACTACATCTCCCAGCATTCCCTTTGGCAATCAGTACATGCTGAGAGTTGTAGTTCTGCAACAGCTGGAGGCACACTGGTTGGGAAATACCGAGTTAGGTAATAGGTTCGATTACCTAACTCAGTATTTTCCAACCAGTGTGCCTCCAGCTGTTGCAAAACTACAACTCCCAGCATGCACGTTCTGTCAGTGCATGCTGGGAGTTGTAGTTTTGCCCCCCCCCCCTCCCATGTGAATGTACAGGTTACATTCACACTGGCGGCGGATTACAGTGAGTTCCCTGCTTCAAGTTTGAGCTGCAGCAGCCGCAGCTCAAACTCCTAGCGGGAGACTCAGTGTAATCCGCCGTCAGTGTGAATGTAACCTAAAAACACTACACTAACATAAAATAAAGAGTAAAACACTACATTTACACACGTAAACTGCCCCCCCCCCCACCACCCCTTCCCCCCCAATAAAAATGAAAAACGTATCCTACAGCAGTGTTTCCAAAACGGAGCCTCCAGCTGTTGCAAAACAAAAACTCCCAGCATTTCCGGACAGCCATTGACTGTCCAAGCATGCTGGGAGTTTAGCAACAGCTGGAGGCACCCTGTTTGAGAATCACTGGTGTAGAATACCCCTATGTCCACCCCTATGCAAATCCCTAATTTAGGCCTCAAATGCGCATGGCGCTCTCACTTTGGAGCCCTGTCGTATTTCAAGGCAACAGTTTAGGGCCACATATGGGGTATCACCGTACTCGGGAGAAATTGCCTGACAAATTTTGGGGGGCTTTTTCTCCTTTTACCCCTTATGAAAAGGTAAAGTTGGGGTCTACACCAGCATGTTAGTATAAAGAAAAAACATTTTTGTACACAAACATACTGGTGTTGCCCCATACTTTAAAATTTCACAAGGGGTAAAAGAAAAAAAGCCTACAAAATTTGTAACGCAATTTCTCCTGAGGACGGAGATACCCCATATGTGGGCGCAAAGTGTTCTGGGGACGCACAACAAGGCTCAGAAGGAAGAGTGCACCATGTAAATTTGAGGTCTAAATTGGTGATTTGCACAGGGGTGGCTGATTTTACAGCGGTTCTGACATAAGTGCAAAACAATAAATACCCACATGTGACCCCATTTTGGAAACTACACCCCTCACGGAATGTAACAAGGGGTACAGTGAGCATTTACACCCCACAGGTGTCTGACAGATCTTTGAAACAGGGGTCTGTGAAAATGAAAAATAACATTTTTAATTTGCACAGCCCACTGTTCCAAAGATCCGTCAAATGCCAGTGGGGTGTAAATTCTCCCTGCACCCCTTATTACCTTCCGTGAGGGGTGTAGTTTTAAAAATGGGGGTCACATGGGGGGGGTCCACTGTTCTGGCACCACGGGGGGGGGGGGGGGGGGACTTTGGAAATGCACATGGCCAAAATCTCTCTCCAAAAGCTCAATGATGCTCCTTCTCTTCTGAGCATTGTAGTTCGCCCCCAGTGCACTTCATGTCCACTTATTGGGTATTTCCATACTCAGAAGAGATGGGGTTACAAATTTTGGGGGGTATTTTCTGCTATTATCCCTTGTAAAAATGTAAAATTTGGGGGAAAACAAGCATTTTAGTGTAAAAAAAATAATTTTTTTTTACATATGCAAAAGTCGTGAAACACCTGTGGGATATTAAGGTTCACTTTACCCCTTGTTACGTTCCCCAAGGGGTCTAGTTTCCAAAATGGTATGCCATGTGGTTTTTTTTTTGTTTCCTGGCACCATAGGTGCTTCCTAAATGCGGCATGCCCCCAGAGCAAAATTTGCTTCCAAAAAGCCAAATGTGACTCCTTCTCTTCTGAGACCTGTAGTGCGCCAGCAGAGCACTTTTCATCCCCATATTGGGTGTTTTCTGAATCGGGAGAAATTGGGATTCAAATTTTGGGGGGTATTTTCTGCTATTACCCTTTTTAAAAATGTAACATTTTTGCTAAACCAAGCATTTTTGGTAAAAAAAAAAAATTTTTTTTTACATATGCAAAAGTCGTGAAACACCTGTGGGGTATTAAGGTTCACTTTATCCCTTGTTACGTTCCTCAAGGAGTCTAGTTTCCAAAATGGTATGCCATGTCGTTTTTTTTTTTTGCTGTCCTGGCACCATAGGGGCTTCCTAAATGCGACATGCCCCCCGAGCAAAATTTGCTCTCAAAAAGCCAAATATGACTCCTTCTCTTCTGAGCATTGTAGTTCGCCCGTAATGCACTTCAGGTCAACTTATGGGGTACCTCCATACTCAGAAGAGATGGGGTTACAATTTTTGGGGGGTATTTTCTGCTATTAACCCTTGCAAAAATGTGAAATTTGGGGGGAAACACACATTTTAGTGAAATTTAGTGAAACACCTGTGGGGTATTAAGGCTCACTTAATTCCTTGTTACGTTCCTCAAGGGGTCTAGTTTCCAAAATGGTATGCCATGTTTTGTTTTTGTTTTTTGCTGTTTTGGCACCATAGGGGCTTCCTAAATGCAACATGCCCCCAAAAAACCATTTCAGAAAAACGTACTCTCCAAAATCCCCTTGTCGCTCCTTCGCTTCTGAGCCCTCTACTGCGCCCGCCGAACAATTTACATAGACATATGAGGTATGTGCTTACTCGAGAGAAATTGGGCTACAAATTCAAGTATAAATTTTATCCTTTTACCCCTTGTAAAAATTCAAAAATATGGTCTACAAGAACATGCAAGTGTAAAAAATGAAGATTTTGAATTTTCTCCTTCACTTTGCTGCTTTTCCTGTGAAACACCTAAAGGGTGAAAACACTTACTGAATGTCATTTTGAATACTTTGGGGGGTGCAGTTTTTGTAATGGGGTCATTTATTGGGTATATCTAATATGAAGACCCTTCAAATCCACTTCAAACCTGAACTGGTCCATGAAAAATAGCGAGTTTGAAAATTTTGTGAAAAATTGTAAAATTGCTGCTGAACTTTGAAGCCCTCTGGTGTCTTCCAAAAGTAAACACTTGTCAATTTTATGATGAAAATATAAAGTAGACATATTGTATATGTGAATCCCCAAAAAAATATATTTGGAATATCCATTTTCCTTACAAGCAGAGAGCTTCAAAGTTAGAAAAATGCAAAATTTTCAATTTTTTCATCAAATTTTGGGATTTTTCACCAAGAAAGGATGCAAGTTACCACAAAAATTTACCACTATGTTAAAGTAGAATATGTCACGAAAAAACAATCTCGGAATCAGATTGCTAAGTAAAAGCATTCCAGAGTTATTAATGTTTAAAGTGACAGTGGTCAGATGTGCAAAAAAGGGCTGCATCCTAGAGGTGAAAATGGGCTGTGTCCTTAAGGGGTTAAGCAACATGCCTTAAACTGAAGTCACACTCCTTTTTTTTTCATAGGTGACGAAAGAAGTGTCTAAAACGCATAATAATGTGGTGCCCAGTAGAGATGAGCCAAGTTAGAGTGATTCCATGCAAACTTCTCGGCTCGCCAGTTGATGACTTATCCTGCATAAATTAGTTCAGCTTTCAGGTGCTCCGGTGGGCTGGAGACTCTTTCCTAGGAATGTATCCACCTTTTCCAGCCCACCGGAGCACCTGAAAGCTGAACTAATTTATGCAGGATAAGTCATCAACTGCCGAGCCGAGAAGTTCGTGACGAATCGAATCACTGTAACTTGGCTCATCTCTAGTGCCCATCAAGGAAAGGCCCTTTTACCCAGGATAGATATCTGCTGAATGAGCATTCTGGCCAGAATTGTGGTGAATTTTCAGCAGTAAATCTGGGCCTATGTTCAATGTTTTGAAATAAGCACAAAATACACAAAAAGGGCAAAATATTTGCTCCGTTTTATTCAAATATTTGAATAAAAGTGATAACCAGCTGTTTCCGGGATTGGAGACGTGATGTCAGGCCACACCCCCTTGCGACATTTTGCCACTCCCCTCCCATAGACATGAATGAAGGGGATGGGGCGTGACTTCATCAGGGGGCGTGGCGTGATGTCATGTCTCCAGTCCCGTAAACACAGAGGGTTCCGAGACTGGAGCAGCAGCCCTGCATAGACTGCGGGTGCTGGACGGAGATCACGGGGTCCCAGATTAGACATCTTATCCCCTATCCTTTACATAGGGAATACCCCTTTAATTATAAAGCTACAGCTGCAAAAAAAAAAAAAAAAAAAACTTTGATATGTCATAGAGACATATCAAAAGTTTTAATCGGTTGGGGTGTGACTGCTCAGACCCGAGCAATCACTACTAGAGATGAGCGAACTTACAGTAAATTCGATTCGTCACAAACTTATCGGCTCGGCAGTTGATGCCTTTTCCTGCATAAATGAGTTCAGCTTTCAGGTGCTCCGGTCGGCTGGAAAAGGTGGATACAGTCCTAGGAGACTCTTTCCTAGGAATGTATCCACCTTTTCCAGCCCACCGGAGCACCTGAAAACTGAACTCATTTATGCAGGATAAGTCATTAACTGCCGAGCCGAGAAGTTTGTGACGAATCGAATTTACTGTAAGTTCGCTCATCTCTAATCACTACTATGCGCTTCTTTCCCTGCTTTGTGTCTATGTAACAGAGATGGTTCCATAAACTTGCATTTTGCGGTTGTCTCAGTCACATGACACGGAGCCAGGAGAGAATGTGCTGTGTGCACACTGGTTCTCCTGATTGATCGGGGTCTGAGTGTTCAGACCCCGACCAATCAAAACTGCGTGCCAGCTGACAGTTCCCCCCCATGTATCGCCCATATAGCCACAGAGTGTAGCATTAAAGGGATACTCAGCCGCTAGACATCTTATCCCCTATCTAAAGGATAGGGGATAAAATGTCTGATCGCTGGGGTCCAGCCGCTGGGACCCCGCGATCTCTGTACAGTGCTCGGCATTCTGAATGCCGGGTGCTGCACGGAGATCGCGTGGGGTCCCAGCGGGGGACCCCAGCGAGCAGCAGAGTACCCCTTAAACTTCCTGAAGCCTTGAACTCTATTAAAAGCCTGCAACCGGTAAACATTGTAAATCCTCAGTTCAATAGTAAATAACGCAGGTTAAGTACTCATTTATTGTAATGTAACTATACGCTGTAGACAGGGAAGCGATAGAACAGGCTTTACTACCTTCCACAGTTTGAAAGCTCAGCTGTTTCACTACGAGAATTGGCTGCCAAGTCTACTCAGTATGTGCACATTTATTATGCTTATAATTAATAGGCCCTGCGCTTGCTAAATTTTTGGAAAGCAACTCACAGCCTGCCCAGGTAATGCCTTCTGACAACGTTTTGAAGAATGATTATGTCATTTGGCAGAGTTTTAGCAAAAAAAAAAAGTTGCATTTTTTTTTTGTAATGCATAGCCCGCCATATGGCTAGAGAGAAGGCTCAGCCGAATTCCACAGGCACGTATTGGATGGTATCCCACATCCCTTGGAAAAGAATACGGCTTTCTTGCCAAAATGTGGACTCTGTTAATCTCCTATTATTGTGAGGAAACCAATTCATCTGTATTAATTATAAACAAATTTTAATGACTTCAGTAAAAGCTCATTATATACGTATTGGATGCCAACCCAAGTGTTTGAACCCTGTAAAGCTTTTCACGAAAAAATTAGGCTTTACAAATAACAGTAATTTCTTCTTATTGAACAAGATAAACTGATAACATGTTTTTCGCCTGCATGTGGCCACATTCTTCAAACATCTACATTATTCCTATAAGAGATGGCAGCTAGTAAAATCCTGTGATTTGCATTCCACAAAGACAAATAGTAACAGGCGGTGAGGAAATATAATAGGATAATAAAGAATCTGCAGCACATTAATTTACGGCATTGAGAGGAACCAGCATGTGGAAGGGTATGTGCGGTGCGTACGTAGACTTAGACGCTATGCACAGTATTGGATTTGATGTTCAGAACTGAAATATTGGTAGATGTTTTTGAAATAGAGAATTTTTTGTGGAGGATATTACAGGGGCCTTATTCTGGAGTGCTGTGTTTTCATGATGTTCTAGAATAAAGGCTGCAGCAGTGGGTCGGGTTGCTGGCAACCATAGGAAAAGGCAGAATCAAGTTAATTTATTCATTTACCAACTGAGTACCAGGACTTGCCTGGTTTTCCTACCTAAACCTTGTGGGAGAGGAAAAGCAAAAAATTACACAAAAAGAACACAACTTACCGGTTACTGGTACAGGGGCAGGTTACGCACCTACTGTATTCCCATTATATATAGTTACATAGTTACATAGTTAGTACGGTCGAAAAAAGACATATGTCCATCAAGTTCAACCAGGGAATTAAGGGGTAGGGGTGTGGCGCGATATTGGGGAAGGGATGAGATTTTATATTTCTTCATAAGCATTAATGTTATTTTGTTCCAGGAATGTATCTAATCCTGTTTTAAAGCTGTTAATTGTTCCTGCTGTGACCAGTTCCTGAGGTAGACCGTTCCATAAATTCACAGTCCTCACGGTAAAGAAGGCGTGTCGCCCCTTGAGACTAAACTTTTTCTTCTCCAGACGGAGGGAGTGCCCCCTCGTCCTTTGGGGGGGTTTAACCTGGAACAGTTTTTCTCCATATTTTTTGTATGGGCCATTAATATACTTATATACGTTTATCATATCCCCCCTTAAACGTCTCTTCTCAAGACTTAACAATTGTAACTCCTTTAATCGCTCCTCATAGCTAAGATGCTCCATGCCCCATATTAGTTTAGTCGCGCGTCTCTGCACCCTTTCCAACTCCGCAGTGTCCCTTTTATGGACAGGTGCCCAAAACTGAACAGCATATTCCAGGTAAGGCCGTACCAATGATTTATAAAGGGGGAGTATTATGTCCCTGTCCCTTGAGTCCATGCCTCTTTTGATACATGACAATATCCTGCCGGCTTTGGAAGCAGCAGCCTGACATTGCATGCTATTCTGTAGTCTGTGATCTACAAGTACACCCAGATCCTTCTCTACCAGTGACTCTGCCAGTTTAATCCCCCCTAAGACATACAACGCATGCAGGTTATTAGTACCCAGATGCATAACTTTACATTTATCCACATTGAACCTCATTTGCCAAGTGGATGCCCAGACACTTAATCTATCCAAGTCATCTTGTAACTTATGCACATCCTCTATAGACTGTACTGTGCTACAAAGCTTGGTGTCATCTGCAAAGATAGAAACAGCTGTTAATACCATCCTCTATATCATTGATAAATAAATTAAACAATGATGCAGATCAGCTACAATGCTATATAAGGGGAGGTCGCACATGAGGTGGGTAGTTGCCTAGTATTATAGTTGCAAACAGATAAGGCATATACAGGGTGTCAGTAACATGATAATGTGTAGTGTACCATGCTGGCTTATTAGTGACGCCGAGGGATGAGCGAATTGAATCTGACTAAACCGATTTTGTTAAGAATTTCAGGAAAAATTTGCTTTGTAACAAATCCGAATATCGATGTGATTCGATTGCACAAATTGCTTCATTGAACTCCATTTAGTGCGGTCCAGGCTCCAGGGCATCTAAAATGGTGGATCCACATGTGAGGACATGGGGCAAGGATCTCTGGGAAGGCGGGATGACCCTGAATCACATACAGCATGCAGCCTATAAGCAGCCAGCCACCCCTGTGATGTCACAGGCCTATATAATCGGTAGGCATCTTGCGGCCAGGCATTGCAGTTTTATTTCAGAGAAAGCGTTTCATTGCAGGGAGAGATAGAGCAGTGTGTGTGCTGCACAGAAAAACAGCTTCACAGCAGCAATTCCCCACAAGCCAAAATCACTGCAGTAAAGCACTGACAGGGAAGGGAGAGAAAGTACACTTTTGGGTGACTCAACTGCTGCAGTGGTGTACATCAACTCTAAAGCTTATAGGGGCCAGTTAGGCTGAGAACTAAAAGCCATTGTCACCTGCTATTAGTGCCTAATAATACTGTACTGGGCTCTACTACACAGCGATTCTGTACTGCTGCAGTTGGGTGTACAACAACTCTAAAGCTAACAGGGGCCAGTTAGGGTGAGCATGAAAAGCCATAGTCACCTGATTACAGTGCCTAATACAGATTGCGTAGTGGAGCTTATTGTCCTCTCATAAGTGTAACCTGTGGGTACATAGGTGGTGTGCATCTTTTTTTTCTGTAAAACTAATTTGGGCCTAGTTACTGTGAAAGGCTAGCCAAAGCTACACACTTATTTCTGTAGCCTAATACAGTTTTAAGCGGAGCGTATTGTCCGCCTCTCATAAGTGTAAACTGTACGTACACCTGCATAGTGAACGTTTTTTTTTTTCCTGAAAAACTAATTTGGGCCTAGTTACTGTGAAAGGCCAGCCAAAGCTACACATTTGTGTTTGTAGTGGAGTGTATTGTCCACCTCTCATGAGTGTGAACTGTATGTGCACCTACGTGGTGTCCTTTATATAATTTCCTGTTAAACTAATTTGGGCCTAGTTACTTTGAAAGGCGAGCCAAAGCTACACACTTGTTTCCGTAGTCTAATACAGTTTTAAGCGTAGTGGAGCGTATTGTCCTCCTCTTATAAGTGTAACATATACGAACTCAGCTGATGTATAAGTATGTCAGGCAGAGAAGTGCCAGGACATGCACAGTGGAGTGGCAGAGGCCTAAATTCATCAGGCGCAGGCAGAGGACACAGCAGAGTAGGGACGTGTGGCAGCAGGAGTCGCAGCGAAAGGTCTGAGCTCCCGATATCAGCTAGCAGTCGTGTCTTGACCAGCAACCAAGCAGCCATGATTGATTGGTTCACTCGGTCATCCACTTTATCACAAGTAACATCCAAAACCCCCAGTCAACAGTCGATGGGTTTCTCAGACTCAAACCTCAGTTGGCATGGCCCTCATGCTGCTGCTGTAACCTCCAGGCTCTGTCATTGTGCCACCATATGGTCTCCTCAAGCTGTTGGCACATTAAATTAAAATTTTTAAATTTTAATCTATATAAAATCTTTAATTTAAATTAAAAAAATATATATTTAATCTTGTCAATTGTGAGGCCCTATGGTCTTGTCAGGCTGTTGTCACATCCAGGCTGGGTCATTCTGCCACTATATGGTCTCCTCTTGCTGCTGCTAATTCCAGGCTGTGTCATTCTGGCACATTATGGTCTCCTCATGCTGCTGCCACCTTCAGGCTGTGTCATTGTGCCACCATATGGTCTCCTCATGCTGTTGGCACATTAAATTAAACTTTCAAAATGTTAATCTACGGTATATAAAATCTTCAATTTAAATAAAAAAAAATATCTTTAATCTTTTTAATTGTGGGGCCCTATGGTCTCATAGGGCTGCTGCCACCTCTAGGCACTGTCATTGTGCTGCCATCTGACTACTTGTTATATTGGGTTTTGTGGTCATACAGTTGTCACGATGCCGGCTGGCAGGTAGTGGACCCTCTGTGCCAGAGAGGGATTGGCGTGGACCGTGCTAGTGGACCGGTTCTAAGCCACTACTGGTTTTCACCAGAGCCCGCCGCAAAGCGGGATGGTCTTGCTGCGGCGGTAGTGACCAGGTCGTATCCACTAGCAACGGCTCACCTCTCTGGCTGCTGAAGATAGGCGCGGTACAAGGGAGTAGGCAGAAGCAAGGTCGGACGTAGCAGAAGGTCGGGGCAGGCAGCAAGGATCGTAGTCAGGGGCAACGGCAGAAGGTCTGGAAACACTGGCAAGGGACACACAAGGAACGCTTTCACTGGCACTAAGGCAACAAGATCCGGCAAGGGAGTGCAAGGGAAGTGAGGTAATATAGGGAGTGCACAGGTGATAACTCTAATTGGAACCACTGCGCCAATCAGCGGCGCAGTGGCCCTTTAAATCGCAGAGACCCGGCGCGCGCGCGCCCTAGGGAGCGGGGCCGCGCGCGCCGGGACAGAACAGACGGGGAGCGAGTCAGGTAGGAGAGCCGGGGTGCGCATCGCGAGCGGGCGCTACCCGCATCGCGAATCGCATCCCGGCTAGCAGCAGGATCGCAGCGCCCCGGGTCAGAGGACGTGACCGGGGCGCTGCAGCGGAGGAGGTGAAGCGAGCGCTCCGGGGAGGAGCGGGGACCCGGAGCGCTCGGCGTAACAGTACCCCCCCCCTTGGGTCTCCCCCTCTTCTTGGAGCCTGAGAACCTGAGGAGCAGACTTTTGTCAAGGATGTTGTCCTCAGGTTCCCAGGATCTCTCTTCAGGACCACAACCCTCCCAGTCTACTAAAAAAAAATTTTTTCCTCTGACCTTTTTGGCAGCCAAAATCTCCTTGACCGAGAAGACGTCCGAGGAGCCGGAAACAGGAGTGGGAGGAACAGATTTGGGAGAAAAACGGTTGAGGATGAGTGGTTTGAGAAGAGAGACGTGAAAGGCATTAGGGATACGAAGAGAAGGAGGAAGAAGAAGTTTATAAGAGACAGGATTAATTTGACACAGAATTTTGAAAGGACCAAGATAGCGTGGTCCCAACTTGTAGCTAGGGACACGGAAGCGGACATATTTAGCGGAGAGCCATACCTTGTCTCCAGGGGAAAAAACGGGGGGAGCTCTTCTTTTCTTATCCGCGAACCTCTTCATGCGTGAAGAAGCCTGTAAGAGAGAATTTTGGGTCTCTCTCCATATAATGGAAAGGTCACGAGAAATTTCATCCACAGCGGGCAGACCAGAGGGCAAGGGGGTAGGGAGGGGGGGAAGAGGGTGACGGCCGTACACCACGAAAAATGGGGATTTGGAGGAAGATTCAGAGACCCTGAAGTTATACGAGAATTCGGCCCATGGAAGGAGATCTGCCCAGTCATCCTGGCGGGAGGAAACAAAATGTCGCAAATAATCACCCAGGATCTGGTTAATTCTTTCTACTTGTCCATTGGACTGGGGATGATATGCAGAGGAAAAATTTAATTTAATCTTGAGTTGTTTACAGAGAGCTCTCCAGAATTTAGACACGAATTGGACCCCTCTATCCGAGACAATCTGCGTAGGCAACCCGTGAAGACGAAAAATGTGTACAAAAAATTGTTTAGCCAACTGAGGCGCAGAAGGAAGACCAGGAAGAGGAATGAAATGTGCCATTTTGGAGAATCGATCAACGACCACCCAAATAACGGTGTTGCCACGGGAAGGGGGTAAATCAGTAATAAAATCCATACCAATCAGAGACCAAGGCTGTTCGGGGACAGGCAGAGGATGAAGAAAACCAGCGGGCTTCTGGCGAGGAGTCTTATCCCGGGCACAGATAGTGCAGGCTCGCACAAAGTCCCCCACATCCGTCTCCAGAGTTGGCCACCAATAGAAGCGGGAGATGAGTTGCACAGATTTCTTGATGCCCGCATGACCTGCGAGATGGGAGGAGTGACCCCATTTGAGGATTCCGAGGCGTTGGCGTGGAGAAACAAAGGTCTTTCCTGGAGGAGTCTGTCTGATGGAGGCAGGAGAAGTGGAGATCAGGCAGTCAGGTGGAATGATGTGTTGCGGAGGGAGATCAACTTCTGAGGCATCCGAGGAACGAGAGAGAGCATCGGCTCTAATGTTCTTATCGGCAGGACGAAAGTGAATCTCAAAATTAAATCGGGCAAAGAACAGAGACCACCGGGCCTGGCGAGGATTCAGCCGTTGGGCCGACTGGAGGTAGGAGAGGTTCTTGTGGTCGGTGTAGATAATAACAGGAAATCTTGATCCCTCCAGCAGATGCCTCCATTCCTCAAGTGCTAATTTAATGGCTAGAAGTTCTCGATCCCCGATGGAGTAGTTCCTCTCCGCTGGAGAGAAGGTCCTAGAGAAAAAACCACAAGTGACAGCATGCCCGGAAGGATTTTTTTGTAGAAGAACAGCTCCAGCTCCTACTGAGGAGGCATCAACCTCCAATAGGAAGGGTTTGGAAGGGTCAGGTCTGGAGAGCACGGGAGCCGAAGAAAAGGCAGACTTGAGTTGTTTAAAGGAGTCTTCTGCTTGAGGAGGCCAGGACTTGGGATCAGCATTTTTCTTGGTTAAAGCCACGATAGGAGCCACAATGGTAGAAAAATGTGGAATAAATTGCCTGTAATAATTGGCGAACCCCAAAAAGCGTTGGATAGCACGGAGTCCGGAGGGGCGTGGCCAATTTAAGACGGCAGAGAGTTTGTCTGGATCCATCTGTAGTCCCTGGCCAGAGACCAAATATCCTAGAAAAGGAAGAGATTGGCATTCAAACAGACATTTCTCAATTTTGGCATAGAGTTGGTTGTCACGAAGTCTCTGAAGAACCATACGGACATGCCGGCGGTGTTCCTCTAGATTGGCAGAAAAAATTAGGATATCGTCCAGATATACCACAACACAGGAGTATAATAGATCACGAAAAATTTCATTGACAAAGTCTTGGAAGACGGCAGGGGCATTGCACAGTCCAAAGGGCATGACCAGATACTCAAAGTGTCCATCTCTGGTGTTAAATGCCGTTTTCCACTCGTCCCCCTCTCTGATGCGGATGAGGTTATAGGCGCCTCTTAAGTCCAATTTAGTGAAGATGTGGGCACCTTGGAGGCGATCAAAGAGTTCAGAGATGAGGGGTAAGGGGTAGCGGTTCTTAACCGTGATTTTATTAAGACCGCGGTAGTCAATGCAAGGACGTAGGGAGCCATCTTTTTTGGAGACAAAGAAAAATCCGGCTCCGGCAGGAGAGGAGGATTTACGGATAAAGCCCCTTTTTAGATTCTCCTGGACGTATTCGGACATGGCAAGAGTCTCTGGGGCAGAGAGAGGATAAATTCTGCCCCGGGGTGGAGTAGTACCCGGGAGGAGGTCGATAGGGCAATCATAAGGCCTGTGAGGAGGTAGAGTCTCAGCTTGTTTTTTGCAGAAAACATCCGCGAAGTCCATATAGGCCTTGGGGAGACCGGTTACTGGAGGAACCACAGAGTTACGGCAAGGGTTACTGGGAACCGGTTTTAGACAGTTCTTGGAACAAGAGGACCCCCAACTCTTGATCTCCCCAGTGGACCAATCCAGGGTTGGGGAATGAAGTTGAAGCCAGGGAAGTCCAAGGAGAATCTCCGAGGTGCAATTGGGGAGGACCAAAAGTTCAATCCTCTCATGATGAGATCCGATGCTCATAAGAAGGGGCTCCGTGCGGAAACGTATGGTACAGTCCAATCTTTCATTATTTACACAATTGATGTAGAGGGGTCTGGCGAGACTGGTCACTGGGATGTTGAACCTGTTGACGAGAGAGGCCAAAATAAAATTTCCTGCAGAACCAGAGTCCAAGAAGGCCACTGTAGAGAAGGAGAAGGCAGAAGCAGACATCCGCACAGGCACAGTAAGACGTGGAGAAGCGGAGTAGACATCAAGGACTGTCTCACCTTTGTGCGGAGTCAGCGTACGTCTTTCCAGGCGGGGAGGACGGATAGGACAATCCCTCAGGAAGTGTTCGGTACTAGCACAGTACAGGCAGAGGTTCTCCATACGGCGTCGTGTCCTCTCTTGAGGTGTCAGGCGAGACCGGTCGACCTGCATAGCCTCCACGGCGGGAGGCACAGGAACAGATTGCAGGGGACCAGAGGAGAGAGGAGCCGAGGAGACGAAACGCCTCGTGCGAACAGAGTCCATATCTTGGCGGAGTTCCTGACGCCTTTCAGAAAAACGCATGTCAATGCGAGTGGCTAGGTGAATAAGTTCATGTAGATTAGCAGGAATTTCTCGTGCGGCCAGAACATCTTTAATGTTGCTGGATAGGCCTTTTTTGAAGGTCGCGCAGAGGGCCTCATTATTCCAGGACAATTCTGAAGCAAGTGTACGGAATTGTACGGCATACTCGCCAACGGAAGAATTACCCTGGACCAGGTTCAACAGGGCAGTCTCAGCAGAAGAGGCTCGGGCAGGTTCCTCAAAGACACTTCGGATTTCCGAGAAGAAGGAGTGTACTGAGGCAGTGACGGGGTCATTGCGGTCCCAGAGCGGTGTGGCCCATGACAGGGCTTTTCCGGACAGAAGACTGACTACGAAAGCCACCTTAGACCTTTCAGTGGGAAACAGGTCCGACATCATCTCCAGATGCAGGGAACATTGGGAAAGGAAGCCACGGCAAAACTTAGAGTCCCCATCAAACTTATCCGGCAAGGATAAGCGTATCCCAGGAGCGGCCACTCGCTGCGGAGGAGGTGCAGGAGCTGGCGGAGGAGATGACTGCTGAAGCTGTGGTAGCAACTGTTGTAGCATAACGGTCAGTTGAGACAGCTGTTGGCCTTGTTGCGCAATCTGTTGTGACTGCTGGGCGACCACCGTGGTGAGGTCAGCGACAACTGGCAGAGGAACTTCAGCGGGATCCATGGCCGGATCTACTGTCACGATGCCGGCTGGCAGGTAGTGGACCCTCTGTGCCAGAGAGGGATTGGCGTGGACCGTGCTAGTGGACCGGTTCTAAGCCACTACTGGTTTTCACCAGAGCCCGCCGCAAAGCGGGATGGTCTTGCTGCGGCGGTAGTGACCAGGTCGTATCCACTAGCAACGGCTCACCTCTCTGGCTGCTGAAGATAGGCGCGGTACAAGGGAGTAGGCAGAAGCAAGGTCGGACGTAGCAGAAGGTCGGGGCAGGCAGCAAGGATCGTAGTCAGGGGCAACGGCAGAAGGTCTGGAAACACTGGCAAGGGACACACAAGGAACGCTTTCACTGGCACTAAGGCAACAAGATCCGGCAAGGGAGTGCAAGGGAAGTGAGGTAATATAGGGAGTGCACAGGTGATAACTCTAATTGGAACCACTGCGCCAATCAGCGGCGCAGTGGCCCTTTAAATCGCAGAGACCCGGCGCGCGCGCGCCCTAGGGAGCGGGGCCGCGCGCGCCGGGACAGAACAGACGGGGAGCGAGTCAGGTAGGAGAGCCGGGGTGCGCATCGCGAGCGGGCGCTACCCGCATCGCGAATCGCATCCCGGCTAGCAGCAGGATCGCAGCGCCCCGGGTCAGAGGACGTGACCGGGGCGCTGCAGCGGAGGAGGTGAAGCGAGCGCTCCGGGGAGGAGCGGGGACCCGGAGCGCTCGGCGTAACAACAGTATTATTAGTTAAAAGTAAACGCTTTGGGGACACGGGAAATTAAACTTGTGAATCTAATCAGAATCTTACATTTAAATTAAAAAAAATCTTTTCAATCTTTTCAATTGTGAGACCCTATGGTCTTCGTCATATATTAACGCTGGAATTACCACAAGAATCCAATGAAACAGGTTGGAGCAATAACAATGAACCATAACTGATTAAATGAAACAATCACACTTTCACAGACGGGGGGAGGGGGGGGGGGCTGAGAGGCAGGGGCAGTAATAGGTGGTAGCTCGCCTTGCGGAGGACCGCCAGCTCGATTTTAAGATACATGTACAAGTTTTTTGACTGCTGCCACTTCTAGCTTTATGCACCCACGTATCCAATGGCACAGAAGCTAAATGTACTCCTGTCCAAGTTGCTGGTACTGCAGTCCCTCCCTTTTCAAGTGGACACTCAGAGCATGGTGGTGCGCTGAGAGGCAGGGTCTTGAACAGGTGGTAGCTCACCTCGCGGTGGACGGCCAGCTCGATGCTCACCAGAATGGGTCCTCAAAAAATGATTAAAAGGGTTTAAATAAATTAAATTAAATTAAAATTACATAAAAAAATCTCTTTAATCTCTTCAATTGTGATGCCATATGGTCTCCCGGACGCTTTGTCGCAGTGATTCTAATAGCGATGCCTGTAATCTGCATGTCATACTGAATAACAGTATTATTTCACTACCCCAGCACACTCCATATGCGTGTTATAACAAAGCAAAGTGTTCTACACCCCTATTGAGGCTCTCTGTACGAATTTTCGTCTATATATTTGCGAAATATTGGAAATATTGCAAATTTGAATATGGGCAATGCAGCTCATCACTAGTTTGAATATCTGAAGCCAATATTGCTTAAAAACTGATATTTGGTTAATACAGTAAAAGTTGAATGCATATGGAATGGTGGCACACAAGGTGTAGCACCTACATTGTGTAATGCTGCTTGTATTCATACTAAACTCATTTCAGGGGTGGACACAGAGCAAAGGGCCCCCGGGCAAGAACGGTATATGAGTCTCTAGACCCCACCCCACTTCATGTCTCTCTAACAATCCACCAGTAATTGTCAGCCACTGTCATTTGCTCAGTGCCAATTATACAATCAGATAGACATCTGATTTTAGGGTAATCTATAACAGGTGCAATCTCTCTCCTGATAAGGTATTGCCTATCCTGATAGGCAGTACAACAGGAGTGGGAATGGGGAGGGAGGGCAGAGGGCGAAGCCTGGCACGGGGCAGTGTGTCACCAGGACGGGGGCCATGAGGAGGCACTGAGGCTTGCCTGACGGGACTGGGAGGGGGGGAGAGGCACTTCCTATGGCAAGCAGAGTCCCAGTTCTTGATCTCCCCGGTGGTCCAGTCAAGGGTGGGAGAATGAAGCCGGAGCCATGGCAGACCGAGGAGGACCTCAGAGGTACAGTTGGGAAGGACGAAGAACTCAATCACTTCGTGATGGGGTCCAATACACATCAAGAGGGGTTCTGTGCGGTAACGCACGGTGCAATCCAATCTGACTCCGTTGACCGCGGAAATGTAGAGCGGCTTGACGAGACGGGTCACCGGTATGCAGAATTTATTCACCAAAGACTCCAAAATGAAATTCCCAGAGGCACCAGAGTCCAAGCAGGCCACGGCTGAGAGGGAGGAGTTGGCTGAAGGAGAAATTCGCACGGGCACCGTGAGACGTGGAGAAGCAGACTTTGAACCAAGAGACGCCACACCCACGTGAGCTGGGTGCGTGCGTGCGTTTCCCAGACGTGGAGGACGAATAGGGCAATCCACCAAGAAATGCTCGGTACTGGCACAGTACAGACAAAGATTTTCTTCCCTACGGCGATTCCTCTCTTCCTGGGTCAGGCGAGACCGATCCACTTGCATGGCCTCCTCGGCGGGAGGCCCAGGCGTAGACTGCAAAGGATGCTGTGGGAGAGGTGCCCAGAGATCTAAGTCTTTTTCCTGGCGGAGCTCCTGATGTCTCTCAAAAAAACGCATGTCAATGCGGGTGGCCAAATGGATAAGTTCTTGCAGGTTGGCAGGAATCTCTCGTGCGGCCAGCACATCCTTGATGCTACTGGATAGGCCTTTTTTAAAGGTCGCGCAGAGAGCCTCGTTATTCCATGATAATTCGGAAGCAAGAGTACGAAATTGGATGGCGTACTCGCCCACTGAAGAATTACCCTGGACCAGGTTCAGCAGGGCAGTCTCGGCAGAAGAAGCTCGGGCTGGTTCCTCGAAGACACTACGGACTTCAGCGAAGAAGGACTGGACTGTGGCTGTGGCAGGATCATTGCGGTCCCAGAGCGGTGTGGCCCAAGACAAGGCCTTTCCTGAAAGAAGGCTCACTACGAACGCCACCTTAGACCGTTCTGTAGGAAACAAGTCCGACAACATCTCCATATGTAGGGAACATTGAGACAGAAATCCACGGCAGAGTCTAGAGTCCCCATCAAATTTGTCCGGCAGGGACAAGCGGAGGCTAGGAGCGGCCACTCGCTGCGGAGGAGGTGCAGGAGCTGGCGGAGGAGATGGTTGCTGCTGTAGCAGAGGCAGAAGTTGCTGTAACGTGGCGGTCAACTGCGACAGCTGCTGTCCTTGTTGGGCAATCTGCTGCGATTGCTGAGCGACCACCGTGGTAAGGTCAGCGAGACTTGGCAGCGGCACCTCAGCGGGATCCATGGCCGGATCTACTGTCACGATTCGGCTTACAGGTAGTGGATCCTCTGTGTCAGCGATGGATTGGCGTGGACCGTGCTGGTGGACCGGTTCTAAGAGGCTACTGGTGTTCACCAGAGCCAGCCGCAAAGCGGGATGGTCTTGCTGCGGCAGTAGCAACCAGGTCGTATCCACTAGCAACGGCTCAACCTCGCTGACTGCTGAGAAGGCGTGGGACAGAAGGACTAGGCAGAGGCAAGGTCAGACGTAGCAGAAGGTCGGGGCAGGCGGCAAGGTTCGTAGTCAAGATGGATAGCAGGAGTTCAGGTAACACAGGCTTTGGACAACACTAAACGCTTTCACTGGCACAAGGCAACAAGATCCGGCAAGGGAGTGCAGGGGCAGTGAGCAGATATAGCCAGGGAGCAGGTGGAAGCCAATTAAGCTAATTGGGCCAGGCACCAATCATTGGTGCACTGGCCCTTTAAGTCTCAGAGAGCTGGCGCGCGCGCGCCCTAGAGAGCGGAGCCGCGCGCGCCAGCACATGACAGCAGGGGACCGGGACGGGTAAGTGACTTGGGATGCGATTCGCGAGCGGGTGCGTACCGCTGTGCGAATCGCATGCCCCGACGGCCATGTCAGTGCAGCGCTCCCGGTCAGCGGGACCGACCGGGGCGCTGCAGGGAGAGAGACGCCGTGAGCGCTCCGGGGAGGAGCAGGGACCCGGAGCGCTCGGCGTAACAATAGTATGCCATGTGGGGTTGTGTTTTTTTTTTTTTTTTGTTTTTTTTTTTTTGCTGTTCTGGCACCATAGGGGATTCCTAAATGCAACATGCCCCCAAAAACCATCTCAGCAAAATTTGCTTTCCAAAAGCCAAATGTGTCTCCTCTTCTGAGCATTGTAGTTCGCCCACAGAGCATGTTACTTTCTAACATGGGGTATTTCGATACTCAGAAGAGATGGAGTTCCAAATTTTGTGGGTCATTTTCTCCCATTACCCTTTGTAAAAATGGTAAATTTGGGAAAAAAACTGCACTCGTTATAGATCGGGAGCGGACACATGACTTTCCAGTACGTCATGTGTCCTTAAGGGGTTAATGGAGGACATCCGCATGATCACTAATGTCCGCCATTACTGGGCCTGCAGTGTATGACGCAAGCACTGATCCGATGCTCACGGGCATGTACAGTACGTAAATGTATGTCCTGGTGCGCAAAGTTCCTCCGCACCAGGACGTACATTTACGTCCGTGGTCGTTAAGGGTTAAGTACAAATCACCGGTTCCAGATGGAATGAGGATGCTGGGATTAGGAGAGGATATATGTAAATGGGTTGGCAACTGGCTTAGTGATAGGAAACAGAGGGTGGGGATCAATGGAACTTACTCTGGTTGGGTGACAGTTAACCCCTTAAGGACGTAGGACGTACTCAAACGGCCCCTTTTCCGAGTCCATAAGGACTCAGGATGTTTGAGTACATCCTGTCAAATCCCGGCCCCCCGCCGCTAGCTGGAGGGGAGCCGGTGCCCGATGCCTGCTGAAATCGTTCAGCAGGCATCGGGGCATATCGCCCAGGGGGGTCATGATGACCCCCCATGTCGGCGATGGCCGCAGATTGCTGGACAATTCAGTCCAGCGATCTGCGGCAGATTCCGGGTCAATCGGGTCTCCAGTGACCCGGTGACCCGGAATTACAGGCTGTTCGGGGCCGTCTCTGACGGCCCCGAACAGCCACAGCCATCAGGGGTGAGGTGGCACTGGTGCCACCTCACGATCGCCCTGATTCGGTCGACCAATCAGGGCGCCTGTCGGGTGTCACGCCCGCAACCCGCTCCGCCCCTCTTCCGGAGGACGTGAGCTGGTGCGGGACGTGCACCCCGGGAGCTGGGGACCCCGATCCCCGGCGTTAATGTTGGGACCGGGGCCACAAGAGCGGCGGCGGCAGCGACGACGAGGGACTGACCTGATGCGGCGTGGATCGTTGGTGGTGAGTGACAGCCTCCTGCTGTTGCTTAGCAACAGCTCCCAGCATGCAAAAAGGGCATGCTGGGAGCTGTAATTAAGCAACAGCAGGAGGCAGACCACCACAACTCCCAGCATGCCCTTTTGGGCATGCTGGGACTTATAGTTTTGCAACAGCTGGAGGCACATTTTTTCTATGGAAAAGTGTACCTTCAGCTGTTGTGTAACTACAACTCCCAGCTTGCACAAACAGCTAAAGTGCATGCTGGGAGTTGTAGTGGTGCATCTGCTGGTTGCATAACTACAACTCCCAGCATGCCCGTTGGCTGTCGTGACTGCTGAGAGTTGTAGTTTTGCAACAGCTGAAGGCACACTGAGTTAAGTAGAAAACCAGTGTGTCTCCAGCTGTTGCATAACTACAATCCCCAGCATCCCCAGCCAAAGTAGTATGCCTCCAGCTGTTGCATAACTACAAGACCCAGCATGCCCTTCCGCTGTCCGTACATGCTGGGGGTTGTAGCTTTTGCAACAGCTGAAGGCTCACTGGTTGCAAAACACTGAGTTTGTTACCAAACTCTGTGTTTCACAACCAGTGTGCCTCCAGCTGTTGCAAAACTACAACTCCCAGCATGCACTGATAGACCGTACATGCTGGGAGTTGTAGTTTTGCAACAGCTGGATGTCCCCCCCCCCCCCCCCATTGTGAATGTACACTCACATGGGCGGAGGTTTACAGTAAGTATCTGTCTGCAAGTTTGAGCTGCGGCAAATTTTCTGCCGCAGCTCAAACTGCCAGCGAGAAACTACTGTGAACCCCCGCCCGTGCAACTGTACCCTAAAAACACTACACTACACTAACACAAAATAAAATAAAAGTAAAAAACACTACATATACACATACCCCTACACAGCCCCCCTCCCCTCCCCAATAAAAATGAAAAACGTCTGGTACGCCACGGTTTCCAAAACAGAGCCTCCAGCTGTTGCAAAACAACTACTCCCAGTATTACCAGGCAGCCACTGACTGTCTAGGCATGCTGGGAGTTTTACAACAGCTGGAGGCCCCCTGTTTGGGAATCACTGGCTTAGAATACCCCTATGTCCACCCTTATGCAATCCCTAATTTAGGCCTCAAATGCGCATGGCGCTCTCACTTTGGAGCCCTGTCATATTTCAAGGCAACAGTTTAGGGTCACATATGGGGTATCGCGGTACTCGGGAGAAATTGTGTTACAAATTTTGGGGGTATTTTCTGCTTTTACCCTTTTTAAAAATGTAAAATTTTTGGGAAAAGAAGCATTTTAGGTAAAAAAAAAATTTTTTTACATATGAAAAAGTCGTAAAACACCTGTGGGGTATTAAGGCTCACTTAACCCCTTGTTACGTTCCCCGAGGGGTCTAGTTTCCAAAATAGTATGCCATGTTTTTTTTTTTTTTTTGCTGTTCTGGCACCATAGGGGGTTCCTAAATGCGGCATGCCCCCAGAGCAAAATTTGCTTTCAAAAAGCCAAATGTGACTCCTTCTCTTCTGAGACCTGTAGTGCGTCAACAGAGCACTTTTCACCCCCATATGGGGTGTTTTCTGAATTGGGAGAAATTGGGCTTAAAATTTTGGGGGGTATTTTCTGCTTTAACCCTTTGCAAAAATGTAAATTTTTTGGGAAACCAAGCATTTTAGGTAAAATTATTATTTTTTTTTTTTTACATATGCAAAAGTTGTGAAACCCCTGTGGGGTATTAAGGTTCACTTAACCCCTTGTTACATTCCCCAAGGGGCCTAGTTTCCAAAATGGTATGCCATGTGTTTTTTTTTTTTTTTTTGCTGTCCTGGCACCATAGGGGCTTCCTAAATGCGGCATGCCCCCAGAGCAAAATTTCCTTCAAAAAAGCCAAATGTGACTCCTTCTCTTCTGAGACCTGTAGTGCGCCAGCAGAGCACTTTTCACCCCCATATGGGGTGTTTTCTGAATCGGGAGAAATTGGGCTTCAAATTTTTGGGGGTATTTTCGGCTATTACTCTTTTAAAAATGTAAAACTTTTTGGAAACCAAGCATTTTAGGGAAATTTATTTTTTTCTTTTTTACATATGCAAAAGTCGTGAATCACTAATAGGGTAAATTATGGGGTATTTCTAATATGAAGACCCTTCAAATCCACTTCAAACATGAACTGGTCCCTGAAAAAAAGCGAGTTACAAAATTTTGTGAAAAATTGGAAAATTGCTGCTGAACTTTGAAACCCTCTGGTGTCTTCCAAAAGTAAAAACATGTCAATTTTATGATGCAAACATAAAGTAGACATATTGTATATGTGAATAAAAAAAAATTTGGAATATCCATTTTCCTTACAAGCAGAGAGCTTCAAAGTTAGAAAAATGCTAAATTTTCAAATTTTTCATCAAAATTTGGGATTTTTCACCAAGAAAGGATGCAAGTTACCACAAAATTTTACCACTATGTTAAAGTAGAATATGTCACGAAAAAACAATCTCGGAATCAGAATGATAACTAAAAGCATTCCAGAGTTATTAATGTTTAAAGTGACAGTGGTCAGATGTGCAAAAAATGGCCGAGTCCTTAAGGTGAAAAAGGGCTCAGTCCTTAAGGGGTTAATAGTGGGGTACTGGGTCCACTTCTTTCTAATATGTTTATTAATATTAAAATAAGAGTAGAATTTCAATATTTGCTGATAACACTAAACTGGTGGATAACATAATATTACAGAGGGATCTGGTGAAGCTGGAGGCTTGGACACAGACATTGCAAAATAAGTTTAATGTGGATAAGGTTATGCACTTGGGCCATAAAAACAAAATGTACAATTATGTACATTAGGTAAAACTACCGAAAAGGACTTAGGGGACTGGTGGACAGTAAACTCGACTTTAGCAATCACTACCAGACAGCAGCTACCAAGGTTAACAAAGTCATGGGATGTATCAAGAGAGCCATAGAGGCACGTGACAAGGACAAAGTTTTGCCTCTGTATAAATCTTTAGTCAGACCACGTATGGAGTATTGTGTACAATTTTGGGCACCTGTATACAAGGGGGACATAGCAGAACTGGTGAGGGTACAGAGGAGGGCCACAAAGATAATTGATGGTATGGGAGGATTACAGGACCAAGACCGGTTATCAAGCTTGGGGTTATTAAGTTTGGAGAAAAGACATCTTAGGGGCGTTCTGATCACAATGTCTGATCACAAGATCTTTCTCTTCTCCTCTGATGGGGCAAATTGCATCAGCCTCATGGGGAGTTTTTGCCTTCTTCTGAATCATCATCGTAGGGTTAGAGATTGAACTTGATGTTTTTTTTCAACCTTACAAACTATGTAACTATGGTGTAACTTTTTAGTTTATAGCAGCAGTCTCATGCCGACTCATGCCGAAAAACTCATCCCCTAAGTTTTAGATCGCGGGGGGTCTAATCACTGGGATTCCCCACGATCTCCTGTACGGGGGCTTCAGGCTCTCCCTGGTAATGCAGCGTCATATCCCCCGTCCAAAGGGGAGGCCGCCACGTCCCCTGAATATATCTCTATAAGAGAGCCATTTGGTTATCTTCGGCTCTCCCATAGAGATATATGGAGTGTGCGTTGTGCCCCCCCCCTTCGTGCGGGGGTCGTGATGCTGCATTCCTGGGGAGAGCTGGGGCCCCATATGAGTTGGCATAAGACTTCTCCTTTAATCCTACCTGTGATGATAAGGAGGACACTGCTGAAATGTTTTCCCTACAAAATAGCCAGCCTGTTATTAGACTTCGTGTCCAGATGAAAACTGCAACATTTCAGGATTATTTGATACTTTAGTAATAAAAGGAAAAATAAATAAAAAATAAATAAAACATGAAACATTCCCTCTATATTAGACCATTTAGAGTGGATCTGCTTACTTACTCCAAGCATCTCCATCTCTTCTTTTCTTTTTGCTTTACTTTCCATAAATCTACCTATTGTGTTTGACAGCCTAGCCCAATATGAAAGATGATCTTTTTTGTTTAATTAACAATACACGAACTTGTCTATAAATAATCCCTCATCCTGTAGCTGGATTGTGATCTGTAAGTGCGCAACGTGTGCCTTAATTTGTTTAGGAAGGTAAATGGCCGTGTTTACATATCTGTGAATGTTATTAGTAACGCGAGAAGGTCTGCGTCTCGGTAGGGAATGAAATGCGATCTGGGACGTATGAGAGAGATGAGCCGGGCGGAGGCAACGCTCGCGGAGATCTGAGATGTACCATTTGTGTTGCAGATGGCGGCAGCATCTCACAATACCAAACCCATTTCGGTTGCAAACACTCTCCAGACTCTATTATTGGCCTTCAGAGATTTGACACGACAGACATAACCTCTTTGCCTTGTAGGAAGTAGTCATTGTCCCCGATGCTCCAGCCTTGTTTGTTCCTTGCAGCAGTCCTCGCACTTGTTTTGGTAAACAGTTTTTATGAGCGTTTATTTTATTACTCTTTTGTAATGGCTTCCAATTGTATATTGCAGGTGGCAGCACAGCAGGTGTGGATGTTTAGGAACCATGTGAGCGTTTGTCTATGTCTCGGCAACCGTTTCCCTTCAACAACGGTTAATACAATACTTATTCCTTCCAGGAACCTCAACAGTAATATATTTCCTGCTCTTTGCTATTGATGCTGATGGCAAAGAAAAAGTATCGCTGCCTGGTTCTATAGCCGAGGATGGAGTCTTAATGCATTCATCTGAATGTAACCTGCTAATAGTTATCCTTCTTGGCAGCGGAGCAGGCTGAATGCACGGAGTTAATATCTTAATCATAAATTAATCATCATTTTAATTGCCGCAATTTAAGACACCACCGAAAACAAACACAGGTATCATGTAAACTACATAAAGTATTGAAATAAACCATCTGTACTACATGCTATGCAAACTACTACATGCCCTCCTCCCCAGGGACGTACAGTGATCCCTGAACTTACGATGGCCTCAACAGACAATAGTTTCAGCATACAATGGTCTTTTCTGGACCATTGTAACTTGAAACCAGATTCAACATACAATGCTATGGAATCTGCGAAACGTGTCAATGGCTGGAAGAACCGACCAATCAGAATGGATATTTCACTGTTAAAACCAGTGTATTCCTAAAGTGCATGCACTGACTGGTGTCTGGTAGTGCCCCCTACAGTACAGGTAGGTAGTACATGTTCTGTACTCTTTACCTCTGCCAGGGTTAGCTGCTCTTTTGGGCATCAGATGAGGGCGGCTCCATTTTCCTTTTTTTTAGGACATTGTGTGTTCTTTACAGGACCCTGAAGAAGCTTCTGTCCTCTACATAGCCCAGTGTTTCCCAAAGAAAAAGGTGGCCACCAGCTGTTGCAAAACTACAACTCCCAGCATGCCCGGACAGCCTTTGGCTGTCCGGGCATGCTGGGAGTTGTAGTTTTGCAACAGCTGGGGGCACCCTGATTGGGAAACACTGAAATAGACAGTGATTACAGCTCCCAGCAGATCTTTCTTACTTTTATATGTAAGGATTTGCTTTATCTATATTAGTTATCAACTTAATTATCTTTAATCCTCACTTTTTCCTATTTTTGGATGACATTTTGGTGGCTTCAGAACCAATTACCAGGTTTCCATAGAGTTCTGGTCTCAACATACAATGGTTTCAACATACAATGGTCGTCCTGGAACCAATTAATATTGTAACTTGAGGGACCACTGTATAGTTTGCACCCGGGCCCGGGAGCCTCAGGGGCCCATTAGGAATCTGCCCTATAGGAGTAGACCAATGCTATTGTGGTAGCCCAGTACAGGAGTTGTGCCCCTGTACCCTAGCTGCTCTGTCCAGCAGACTCCATTCTGTGACCCCTGGGATATGTTGTTTTTTGCTGCAGATGTCCTTTAAGGGTGCATTCCCACCTGGCGTATTTTGCGGCATATTTGCTGCTGCGTATTTTATTTCCCATTTAAGTCAATGGGAAAGAAAATACGAAGCAGCAAATACGCCGCAAAATATGCCAGGTGGGAATGTACCCTAAGAGCTGGGGCTGCCGCTTTAAGAGCTCCGCACAGAGAGTGAGGGAGAGAGGCCTAATCTCCTCCCTCCTCAGTGAGCATGGAGCTGACAGATCCCACTCTCCATCCCCGATCTCCTGTTCTGCTGGTGGAGTCACTGGGGGGAGTTATCACTGGTTTTACCCTGGTTTTGTAGAGTACATTTGTCGCACAGTTTGTCTCACATGTTGATGAGAGACTTTTCATTGCTACTTTTGTTTAGAAGACTTTTTATACTCGCCGTATAAGAACACACCGACACCGGCAATTTGATATGCTGCAGTGGTCAGGAATTTATTATGTGTGACTTTTCAGTTTGTCGCATCTTTTATCTCAACTGTGCTGAGGCGCAAATCTATACCAGCCCTGACTTGGCTTACGAAACTGACTGCAAACAGCATTATCAAAAAGTTGCACATTTTGTTGCATGGGCTAAAAAGTCGCAGAGGGGAAGCACACAAAGTGGCGTGCTAAAGTAAAAAATGTGATCAGATGCACATTGCCAATTCATTAACCCCCCCCTCCACTCCTCCCCACTGTGCCAATTCATTAACGCCCCCTCTCTCCACTCCTCCCCACTGTGCCAATTCATTACCCCCCCCCCCTCCCCTGCTGCCTCACCTTAACACACACTCACCTGGCCTGTGAGTCCAGCAGGCTCAGGTGGTGCACTGTGCGCGCCTTCTTCTCCCCTGCGGCGTCTGCGACTGACATATGACGTCAGTGACATCTTTCTATGCGGGTCAGCGGAGGAACGTCCTAGATGCCGGAGGAGAGAAGAACGTCTGCATGAGTAAGTCGGGGCAGGTTTAATTAAAGTGGCCGCGGCACTGGCTTGGCTGACTATTAAGCAGTTCAGGCTGCTCCGCGGCCGCTTCACTACAGCGAGCTACGGTGCAGCGGCAGCCTGGACCGGTGGTGACGGGTAGCTGCTTTAGCATGGGGCTAAAGGGCTAGCTGCTTTGGGCCCAGGACAGCTGCCCCTTTTTCCCTGCATTAAAGACGGCCCTGATGCAGAGGGACAGCCGGGCCCTGCTCCTCCCTGTACCTCTTCTGTAGTGTCGGCATCTTCTCTCTTCTCAGTGCAGTAAGGGAGCAGGGGGGACGGATTAGAGGAGAGACTGGTGCACTGTGTGCATTTCTCTTCCTGCTTTCAGCAGGAAATTCGGGGAACTGAAAATTCTATCTGGGGCACAGGCCCCGAATGTTTAAACCAAGTGACGCCCCTGTTGCAGTTGTATGAAATGTCTACAGATATTAAGACAAAGTTGTAGTAAAATAGTCTACATTAATACTCTTCGTTTGTGTAATGACTCAATATTCAATAGCATCAATCGAATGTCTAACGATGAATGACGATGCGGGGTGGATGCTTGTGACATCATGGAGATGCCCCGTTTGTGATGTCACGGCCACGCCCCCTCAATGCAAGCCATGCCCCTATCATAGACTTGCATTGAGGGGGGCGTGGCCGTGACCTCACGAGCGGAGCGTGGCTGTGACGTCACAATCCTCCGGCGCTGCCTAAATGAATGCCGGGTGCAACAGGGAGATCGCAGGGGTCCCCAGCGGCAGGTCCCCCAAGATCAGACATCTTAACCCCTATCGTTTGGGTGTACCCCTTTAAGATCTAGGGTCACCACCTCGAGCACTTTGTCATGTACCTCATTCCTGAACAATGTTTACAGTGTGTATGGGGCATTATCCTGCTGAAAGAGGCCACTGCCATTAGGGAATCTGCTGCCATAAAGGGGGGGCAACAATTTTTAGGTAAGTGGTACATGTACCATTTGATTAAGAGCCATCTAAAATGTATGGTCAGCTCAATTTAACTCAAAATCTGAAGTGTGACTGCAGGTAATCACATTAACCTACTCCCCAAACTGCAGCCACGCACATAAGGCCAGGAAGCTGAGATATAAGGAGCTGTTTGTCACGATGCCGGCTGGCAGGTAGTGGACCCTCTGTGCCAGAGAGGGATTGGCGTGGACCGTGCTAGTGGACCGGTTCTAAGCCACTACTGGTTTTCACCAGAGCCCGCCGCAAAGCGGGATGGTCTTGCTGCGGCGGTAGTGACCAGGTCGTATCCACTAGCAACGGCTCACCTCTCTGGCTGCTGAAGATAGGCGCGGTACAAGGGAGTAGGCAGAAGCAAGGTCGGACGTAGCAGAAGGTCGGGGCAGGCAGCAAGGATCGTAGTCAGGGGCAACGGCAGAAGGTCTGGAAACACTGGCAAGGGACACACAAGGAACGCTTTCACTGGCACTAAGGCAACAAGATCCGGCAAGGGAGTGCAAGGGAAGTGAGGTAATATAGGGAGTGCACAGGTGATAACTCTAATTGGAACCACTGCGCCAATCAGCGGCGCAGTGGCCCTTTAAATCGCAGAGACCCGGCGCGCGCGCGCCCTAGGGAGCGGGGCCGCGCGCGCCGGGACAGAACAGACGGGGAGCGAGTCAGGTAGGAGAGCCGGGGTGCGCATCGCGAGCGGGCGCTACCCGCATCGCGAATCGCATCCCGGCTAGCAGCAGGATCGCAGCGCCCCGGGTCAGAGGACGTGACCGGGGCGCTGCAGCGGAGGAGGTGAAGCGAGCGCTCCGGGGAGGAGCGGGGACCCGGAGCGCTCGGCGTAACAGTACCCCCCCCCTTGGGTCTCCCCCTCTTCTTGGAGCCTGAGAACCTGAGGAGCAGACTTTTGTCAAGGATGTTGTCCTCAGGTTCCCAGGATCTCTCTTCAGGACCACAACCCTCCCAGTCTACTAAAAAAAAATTTTTTCCTCTGACCTTTTTGGCAGCCAAAATCTCCTTGACCGAGAAGACGTCCGAGGAGCCGGAAACAGGAGTGGGAGGAACAGATTTGGGAGAAAAACGGTTGAGGATGAGTGGTTTGAGAAGAGAAACGTGAAAGGCATTAGGGATACGAAGAGAAGGAGGAAGAAGAAGTTTATAAGAGACAGGATTAATTTGACACAGAATTTTGAAAGGACCAAGATAGCGTGGTCCCAACTTGTAGCTAGGGACACGGAAGCGGACATATTTAGCGGAGAGCCATACCTTGTCTCCAGGGGAAAAAACGGGGGGAGCTCTTCTTTTCTTATCCGCGAACCTCTTCATGCGTGAAGAAGCCTGTAAGAGAGAATTTTGGGTCTCTCTCCATATAATGGAAAGGTCACGAGAAATTTCATCCACAGCGGGCAGACCAGAGGGCAAGGGGGTAGGGAGGGGGGGAAGAGGGTGACGGCCGTACACCACGAAAAATGGGGATTTGGAGGAAGATTCAGAGACCCTGAAGTTATACGAGAATTCGGCCCATGGAAGGAGATCTGCCCAGTCATCCTGGCGGGAGGAAACAAAATGTCGCAAATAATCACCCAGGATCTGGTTAATTCTTTCTACTTGTCCATTGGACTGGGGATGATATGCAGAGGAAAAATTTAATTTAATCTTGAGTTGTTTACAGAGAGCTCTCCAGAATTTAGACACGAATTGGACCCCTCTATCCGAGACAATCTGCGTAGGCAACCCGTGAAGACGAAAAATGTGTACAAAAAATTGTTTAGCCAACTGAGGCGCAGAAGGAAGACCAGGAAGAGGAATGAAATGTGCCATTTTGGAGAATCGATCAACGACCACCCAAATAACGGTGTTGCCACGGGAAGGGGGTAAATCAGTAATAAAATCCATACCAATCAGAGACCAAGGCTGTTCGGGGACAGGCAGAGGATGAAGAAAACCAGCGGGCTTCTGGCGAGGAGTCTTATCCCGGGCACAGATAGTGCAGGCTCGCACAAAGTCCCCAACATCCGTCTCCAGAGTTGGCCACCAATAGAAGCGGGAGATGAGTTGCACAGATTTCTTGATGCCCACATGACCTGCGAGATGGGAGGAGTGACCCCATTTGAGGATTCCGAGGCGTTGGCGTGGAGAAACAAAGGTCTTTCCTGGAGGAGTCTGTCTGATGGAGGCAGGAGAAGTGGAGATCAGGCAGTCAGGTGGAATGATGTGTTGCGGAGGGAGATCAACTTCTGAGGCATCCGAGGAACGAGAGAGAGCATCGGCTCTAATGTTCTTATCGGCAGGACGAAAGTGAATCTCAAAATTAAATCGGGCAAAGAACAGAGACCACCGGGCCTGGCGAGGATTCAGCCGTTGGGCCGACTGGAGGTAGGAGAGGTTCTTGTGGTCGGTGTAGATAATAACAGGAAATCTTGATCCCTCCAGCAGATGCCTCCATTCCTCAAGTGCTAATTTAATGGCTAGAAGTTCTCGATCCCCGATGGAGTAGTTCCTCTCCGCTGGAGAGAAGGTCCTAGAGAAAAAACCACAAGTGACAGCATGCCCGGAAGGATTTTTTTGTAGTAGAACAGCTCCAGCTCCTACTGAGGAGGCATCAACCTCCAATAGGAAGGGTTTGGAAGGGTCAGGTCTGGAGAGCACGGGAGCCGAAGAAAAGGCAGACTTGAGTTGTTTAAAGGAGTCTTCTGCTTGAGGAGGCCAGGACTTGGGATCAGCATTTTTCTTGGTTAAAGCCACGATAGGAGCCACAATGGTAGAAAAATGTGGAATAAATTGCCTGTAATAATTGGCGAACCCCAAAAAGCGTTGGATAGCACGGAGTCCGGAGGGGCGTGGCCAATTTAAGACGGCAGAGAGTTTGTCTGGATCCATCTGTAGTCCCTGGCCAGAGACCAAATATCCTAGAAAAGGAAGAGATTGGCATTCAAACAGACATTTCTCAATTTTGGCATAGAGTTGGTTGTCACGAAGTCTCTGAAGAACCATACGGACATGCCGGCGGTGTTCCTCTAGATTGGCAGAAAAAATTAGGATATCGTCCAGATATACCACAACACAGGAGTATAATAGATCACGAAAAATTTCATTGACAAAGTCTTGGAAGACGGCAGGGGCATTGCACAGTCCAAAGGGCATGACCAGATACTCAAAGTGTCCATCTCTGGTGTTAAATGCCGTTTTCCACTCGTCCCCCTCTCTGATGCGGATGAGGTTATAGGCGCCTCTTAAGTCCAATTTAGTGAAGATGTGGGCACCTTGGAGGCGATCAAAGAGTTCAGAGATGAGGGGTAAGGGGTAGCGGTTCTTAACCGTGATTTTATTAAGACCGCGGTAGTCAATGCAAGGACGTAGGGAGCCATCTTTTTTGGAGACAAAGAAAAATCCGGCTCCGGCAGGAGAGGAGGATTTACGGATAAAGCCCCTTTTTAGATTCTCCTGGACGTATTCGGACATGGCAAGAGTCTCTGGGGCAGAGAGAGGATAAATTCTGCCCCGGGGTGGAGTAGTACCCGGGAGGAGGTCGATAGGGCAATCATAAGGCCTGTGAGGAGGTAGAGTCTCAGCTTGTTTTTTGCAGAAAACATCCGCGAAGTCCATATAGGCCTTGGGGAGACCGGTTACTGGAGGAACCACAGAGTTACGGCAAGGGTTACTGGGAACCGGTTTTAGACAGTTCTTGGAACAAGAGGACCCCCAACTCTTGATCTCCCCAGTGGACCAATCCAGGGTTGGGGAATGAAGTTGAAGCCAGGGAAGTCCAAGGAGAATCTCCGAGGTGCAATTGGGGAGGACCAAAAGTTCAATCCTCTCATGATGAGATCCGATGCTCATAAGAAGGGGCTCCGTGCGGAAACGTATGGTACAGTCCAATCTTTCATTATTTACACAATTGATGTAGAGGGGTCTGGCGAGACTGGTCACTGGGATGTTGAACCTGTTGACGAGGGAGGCCAAAATAAAATTTCCTGCAGAACCAGAGTCCAAGAAGGCCACTGTAGAGAAGGAGAAGGCAGAAGCAGACATCCGCACAGGCACAGTAAGACGTGGAGAAGCGGAGTAGACATCAAGGACTGTCTCACCTTTGTGCGGAGTCAGCGTACGTCTTTCCAGGCGGGGAGGACGGATAGGACAATCCCTCAGGAAGTGTTCGGTACTAGCACAGTACAGGCAGAGGTTCTCCATACGGCGTCGTGTCCTCTCTTGAGGTGTCAGGCGAGACCGGTCGACCTGCATAGCCTCCACGGCGGGAGGCACAGGAACAGATTGCAGGGGACCAGAGGAGAGAGGAGCCGAGGAGACGAAACGCCTCGTGCGAACAGAGTCCATATCTTGGCGGAGTTCCTGTCGCCTTTCAGAAAAACGCATGTCAATGCGAGTGGCTAGGTGAATAAGTTCATGTAGATTAGCAGGAATTTCTCGTGCGGCCAGAACATCTTTAATGTTGCTGGATAGGCCTTTTTTGAAGGTCGCGCAGAGGGCCTCATTATTCCAGGACAATTCTGAAGCAAGTGTACGGAATTGTACGGCATACTCGCCAACGGAAGAATTACCCTGGACCAGGTTCAACAGGGCAGTCTCAGCAGAAGAGGCTCGGGCAGGTTCCTCAAAGACACTTCGGATTTCCGAGAAGAAGGAGTGTACTGAGGCAGTGACGGGGTCATTGCGGTCCCAGAGCGGTGTGGCCCATGACAGGGCTTTTCCGGACAGAAGACTGACTACGAAAGCCACCTTAGACCTTTCAGTGGGAAACAGGTCCGACATCATCTCCAGATGCAAGGAACATTGGGAAAGGAAGCCACGGCAAAACTTAGAGTCCCCATCAAACTTATCCGGCAAGGATAAGCGTATCCCAGGAGCGGCCACTCGCTGCGGAGGAGGTGCAGGAGCTGGCGGAGGAGATGACTGCTGAAGCTGTGGTAGCAACTGTTGTAGCATAACGGTCAGTTGAGACAGCTGTTGGCCTTGTTGCGCAATCTGTTGTGACTGCTGGGCGACCACCGTGGTGAGGTCAGCGACAACTGGCAGAGGAACTTCAGCGGGATCCATGGCCGGATCTACTGTCACGATGCCGGCTGGCAGGTAGTGGACCCTCTGTGCCAGAGAGGGATTGGCGTGGACCGTGCTAGTGGACCGGTTCTAAGCCACTACTGGTTTTCACCAGAGCCCGCCGCAAAGCGGGATGGTCTTGCTGCGGCGGTAGTGACCAGGTCGTATCCACTAGCAACGGCTCACCTCTCTGGCTGCTGAAGATAGGCGCGGTACAAGGGAGTAGGCAGAAGCAAGGTCGGACGTAGCAGAAGGTCGGGGCAGGCAGCAAGGATCGTAGTCAGGGGCAACGGCAGAAGGTCTGGAAACACTGGCAAGGGACACACAAGGAACGCTTTCACTGGCACTAAGGCAACAAGATCCGGCAAGGGAGTGCAAGGGAAGTGAGGTAATATAGGGAGTGCACAGGTGATAACTCTAATTGGAACCACTGCGCCAATCAGCGGCGCAGTGGCCCTTTAAATCGCAGAGACCCGGCGCGCGCGCGCCCTAGGGAGCGGGGCCGCGCGCGCCGGGACAGAACAGACGGGGAGCGAGTCAGGTAGGAGAGCCGGGGTGCGCATCGCGAGCGGGCGCTACCCGCATCGCGAATCGCATCCCGGCTAGCAGCAGGATCGCAGCGCCCCGGGTCAGAGGACGTGACCGGGGCGCTGCAGCGGAGGAGGTGAAGCGAGCGCTCCGGGGAGGAGCGGGGACCCGGAGCGCTCGGCGTAACACTGTTTGATGTCTTCACATGGTAGAACTGCCTTAGCTATCTCTATGCCTGTTCCTGGATCCTTGTAATGCACCAATTGGGGGAGATTTATCAAAACCTGTTGCCCATTTGCCCATATCAATCAATAAGATTGCTTCTTTCATTTCTCAGAGGCCCTGTTAAGAATGTAAGAAGCGATCTGATTGGTTGCTATGGGCAACTGGTCAACTTTTCCTCTCCGCAGGGTTTGATAAATTTCCCCCTATGTTTTTACCTTATTACTATCCATATTTGACTTTGCAGAGTTAACAAGTCAGAATGATTTTTAACCACATCTCAGCTTCCTGGACACCTGTGAGTGTGTCATGGGGAGAGGGATATTGAGGTTAACTGCAGCCACACTTTTTCGGCTTTCGAGTGGTGTTAGGCTTTAAGAGTCTCTTGAGACAAAGTACTTCTTCATATGGAATAGCTCAGAAGCATCTCTTTCAGGCTGGCTCAAGAGGCATGTCATGCATTATTCATTTCAGTGCAAAATATACATTATTCATTGGTCATTGGACCAAAAACACTATATACTGTATAACATACGGTAATGCAATATGTTATTAATTATCTTATTTTGTGCCCTAAAATCTGTAAATGTCCCTCACATGCGGGTACTGCCTGGAGATATTAGGGGGGTCCCAGCAGCGGGCCCCCCACAATCAGACATCTTATCCCTTATCTTTTGGATAGGGGATAAGATGTCTTTGGCCAGAATACCTCTTTAATACTGGTGTCCTCTTTTGGGCCTCACAGACAGTAGGGTTTATGTAACTGAACCCCTCCACCTTACTTCATTACTGCCCAGCTCTGTGCAGTATATTTTGTATTATTAATACAATCCTATAGACTGCAGGGTAGCAGCTGTCCACTGCAATAAACACAATGGCCTAAAGGTAACCATGCCTCAATGTGTCAACACGGCCCTATAGCCAGTGGAAAACATCAGCTGCCCTTCTGCTTTGTGAGTACTCACTTTTGGAGGATAGCTGAGTAAGTGTACCCACATGTCTCACAATCTCCTCATAAACATACCAAAGCTGAGCCCCCTTTACACATACATTTGTCGCCAGATCCCATTGATATTAGTGGCTTAAACATCAGCTAATGCAATGTAAGCTTAAAGAGGTTATCCTGCGTTTTACAAAAATGTACATCCTGCTGAGGCAGGGATAAAATAGAAAAAAATAACTATACTTACCTAGCCCCAGTCCCCTGCAGCTTCCATTCGATTTCATGCTGTTCCCTTTGCTTCTGTTTTCCGAGATGATCGATTGGAGGAGGACCAATCACTTAGCCAATCACTAGCTGCAGCTGTGTGCTGTCTTAGCCAGTGATTAGCTGAGCCAGCAGGTCCTGCAATGAGCACTCAGGTCGGAGGCAGAAAGAAGAGAGAAGATTAAGGGTCAGGACAGAGAAGAATGGAGCCAGCAGGGGAACAGGGTTAGATAAGTATGGTTCATTTGTTTTTCCCGAGCACAGCAAGATATGAATTTTTGCAAGAAGCAGGATAACCAACATAATGTTAAAGGAGAGGTTTATGGGCTCCCAGAAAGTCTATTGACAACATACACGAATATATATCTGATTAAACCCAGAAAATAGAGACAACTTGGTCTAAAATGCATGTTCCACATTTACTCTTGTTACTCTAAACACTTTCAATGCATATTTTTATGCATTATTTTTAAGTAGAAACACTATGGGGGAGATTTATCAAAACCTGTCAAGAGGAAAAGTTGCTGAGTTGCCCATAGCAGCCAATCAGATTACTTCTTTCATTTTTGAAAAGGCCTCTGAAAAATGAAAGAAGCAATCTGATTGGTTGCTATGGGCAACTCAGCAACTTCTCTTTTGAACAGGTTTTGATAAATCTCCCCCTATATGTTTGATTAAATTCAGAAAATACAGGCAACTTGGCCTAAAATGCATAGTTCACATTCACTGTAAAGACTTTAACGTGTATTTAGGGTAAAATACAATTCAGCCCATTGCTTTACACAGCTTGTTTTGTATTGTAATGTGATAGCTTTTATGGGCTCGTTCTGCAGTGACACTGCTGGAATCTGTAGTGCACCAACTGGACACAGTAATGTAGGTGTCAGGAGGTCACTGTATGAGGCCCACTGCTCAATGCTTTACTCGGTGTGCTTTCTGTTGGATTTGTGAAGGCTTTCTGGGATCAACAGTTCCTGTGCACTGTCTGCTTTCTCAGTTTTTTCTCCAAGATGGCAGTCGCAATGCAGTGCAATGGGTTTTATCAGCCTCTTATGGCTAGTACTTTCTAGTACCTCCTCCATTCATTCAGGCACCAAAACATCTTGTGTTTCTCATCCCTTTTGCTAATAAATCTAAATTTCTTCAAGGTGAATTTACCCTAAAGTTCTGAGTGAGACTTGGTTAGCTTGGTTAGTCTAATACTAATACTTTATTCCAGCACTATTATTTGTCTTCTTGTCTTCTACTAAAAGTATTTTCCCAATAGGATATATGATTTCCACCTACAAAAATGTCTCCTCAGTATACTGTCCATGCCAAAGATAGGACCAACACTAAGCTACATATGAGCGCAGCTGTCATTGTAGTGTGAAGATGCTAATTCTTCCCAGCAGAACCTAAGAATCTTCTTTGTGAAGAAATGAGAAAGCAGAGGATGGGATATCCCTTGTTGCCTGGAAACCAGAGTAACAGCTGATACTAAACAACTTTGTCCATTCTTCCAGCATGATGGTGAGTGTATTTAATAGAACGGAAGCCTACATAAAGAAATTAGGCATGGGTGGTGTTGAGTGGGGGGCAAATATCAGTAGGCCCTACATTAATCTGCTGACTTCCAAGTAATGTTAGGTATGTATCATGTTAGTGGAAGCAAAGTTATTTACCCTGAATCTTCTCCTGATGAAGTTCTTGATTCTCATTCTTAACTTTTACTTGATACACTTCACAGACTAGGATTCTGAAGTTTGCCTGTTGATCAATCAGAATGTCGTTCTTTTTTTTTTTTAAACATATTTTATTGATATTTGCAACAAACAACAACAATATAAAAACTTGCGATGTCTTGCAGGATGGTAAAGTCATCAACTCAGTTTAGACAGAGTAACATTAGATATTAGATATCTCGCCCGTTACAAACTATATCGTTGTTAAGTCAAGATTGAAGTCTGGGAGGGGGGTGGGGGGGAGCAAGGGGATTTGACGTGCCGAGTCGTGGAGTATTTGTGGTCCCATTTATGAATGAGGCAGGCGTAGGGTACCCAAGGTATCCCCCATAGATTGTACACAGTACCACTCTGTGAGGCTGAAGGGTTGGACTATGTCTGCTATTTCAGGGGTTGTATAATGGTTAACAATAAAATGTTCCCATTTGTCAAAAAATTTGCTGGATTACCATTGACAAGTTTCATTTGCTGGATTACCATTGACAACGTGGGAATAGAGTTAGACAACCATGCAGTGAAAAGGCAGCGTAAGGCTACCAGTAAGATGACATGAATCAGTGAGGGTACCTTCGAGTGCTCTGTCTGGGATATTTCAGGGGGTCTCAGTTGGTGGAAGACGAAAACCTGAGGTTGGAGGGGTAAGGTCAAGTTCCAAGTGTCTCTAAGATAACTTTGAATCATCGCCCAATATTCCTGAGTAGAACCACACGCCCACACACCATGCCAAAGGTCAGTAAGCGGTGATGCACATTTGGGGCAGGCCGTTATTCTGTAGGGGAAGTCTGGGGAAGGGAGGATATTGAATCCATAGATAGCTCTGTGTGCCAATTTAAAATAAGTCTCTCTCCAGCGCTCATTGATTACACATGTGAGTAGTTTTTGCCATCCCTTCAGAATACTATCTGAGATATTGTCATCAGGGATCCACTTTCCCCAGGACGCAAACAGAGAAGAAGGGTCTGTTTTCAGGAGGGTTTGTCTAAATGCTGGATAAAGGTCCGAGATCGACAAGCTGCGTTGGCCCGAACCTATGAGGTCGTCCATGGGATGTGTGTTCGCCTCTCTGGACAGATCGCGCAATTGGTGTTTTAGGAAGGAGTAGATTTGATTGAGAGAATAAATGTGAGACATCGGTAAGTGAAATTTATCCGCTAGTTGCTCAGGTGTGAGCCAGGTATGCTCCTGTACGTTCATCAGATCGTTAGCTGTACGGATGCCATGATCTGACCATATAGTTAGAGTCCTTGCCGTGATTCCATCCGGAAGTTCAGGCAGGCCAGCAAGAGGAAGGTATTTCGATACTAAATAGGGAAGACGGTACAGCTTACGGGTCTCTTTCCATGTCACGATGGTATCCCTAAACAAGGAGGAGTGCTTGATCAACGGGGGCAGTCTGGAGAACGGCGTATGTAGCAGCGCCGTTAAACTCCATGGGGCTGCTAAGTCTCTTTCCAGGCCAAAGTTGACATGGAAAGAGGTACCGTGGAGCCAGTCCACCACAAAGCGGAAGAGACATGCTAAATTGTAACCCCTAGTATTTGGGAAATTAAGGCCTCCCTCTTTTTTTGGTATGGTCAATTTTTGAAGCGCTATGCGTGGACGTTTCCCACCCCAAATAAATTTGGTAAAGGCTGATTGCAGGGAGCGTATGTCCATGTGTCGTAATAATAAGGGGAGGGTCTGCAAGGGGTACAAGAGGCGCGCAAAACTCACCATTTTTATCAAATGACATCTGCCCATGAATGTGAGTGGTATTCCTGCCCATTTTTTCAGTTCTGTTTGTATCTTCAATATCAAGGGGGGATAATTAAGGCGGTACAAGGAGTCAGGGGTGTGTCCTATTTTAATGCCTAGGTAAGTTATAGAACTTGAGGCTAGACGTATCCCTAGGTTCGCTACGTCCGGCAACCAGCGAGGTGTAGAAGCTCCCACCGGCAGCAGTTCGGATTTATCTACGTTAATTTTGTAACCAGAAAATTCACCGAACATTCGCAGCGAGGTCAGCACAGTAGGCAAAGACACAGCTGGTTTGTCGAGAAACAAGAGGATGTCATCCGCAAACATGGTAAGTTTGATCGCGGACGCCCCACCCGTATTCCCGAGAAAACAGCTGAATCCAGTAGATGTTTGGCCAGGGGTTCTAGGGCCAAGTCAAAGAGTAATGGGGAAAGTGGGCATCCTTGACGTGTCCCCCTATAGAGACGGATAGGTTGGGAGAGGATACCCGGTGTGTATACTCTTGCGACAGGTGAACTATATACCCCATGTAGAAAGTCTCTGAATCGACCATGAATACCGAACTTATCAAGCACCAGCCACAACCATTTCCATCGCACATTGTCAAATGCTTTCTCAGCATCCAGGGAAAGCAAGGCTGGTTGTTCGCCCACTTGTGGTTGGTGTTGTACACGATCCAAAACTGCTAAAACCGTTCGGATATTCATGGTCACCGAGCGCCTCCGTATAAACCCCACTTGGTGCGTTCCCACTAATTCTGGCATTAGTCTAGATAGCCTGTCCGCCATTATTTTGGACAAGATCTTGATGTCCTGGTTTATTAAAGATATCGGCCTGTATGATCCGGGGTCAGACAGGTCTTTCCCTGGTTTGGGCAGAACTTTGAGATAGGCAACCGATGCCTCTTTAGAAATCTGGCCCGTGGATATGAATTCATTAAACAGATCTTTTAGGATCGGAGAGACCTGTGGCAGGAGTGCTTTGTAGAACTCCCCTGTATATCCATCAGGTCCCGGGGCTTTACCGTTTTGTAGGGATTTTATGGTGTACTGAATTTCTTCCTCCGTAACCTGTGCATTAAGGAGTTCCCTCTGACTCTCTACCAGGCGCGGAAGCTCCAAAGAATCTAGGAACGTCCTACCTGAGGAAGGGTCAGAGGGTGAGTCCTCATAAAGGTCCTTATAGAATTGTGCGAAAATTTTGTTAATTTGGTGAGGGTCACTTTGAAGCATACCCATTCCATCCTTCAATTTAGTTGGAAGGGACAGTCCAAGGTGACCTCTTGCTAGCCTGGCCATCAGGCGGCCTGCTTTGTTACCATGGCGGAATATATCCGCTTCAAAATGAGAACGATGAAATCGTTCCTTCCTATCCAGCCATAATTCGAATTGTGTACGGGCTTTGAGCCAATCCTCTCTGTTTGCATCCATAGGGGCACGTAGATATCCGTCATAGGCACGTCGTAGTTCAGTGCTAGCCTCGGTAAATTTGGTGGAAGCAGTACGTTTAAGGGTCGAGAAATGAGCTATCAATCTCCCCCTCAGTACTGATTTTCCCGTTTCCCAATATAGCCTTGTGTTAGAGCGGTGGGACCTGTTATCGTTTGCAAACTCTAGCCACCATGCCTGAAGAAGTTCTATAAAGGATTCATCTTTAGACATAAATGTTGGGAAGCGCCAGAGGATATCAGTGCCCTTCGGATATGTGGGAAGTAGGGAAAGGATCACCGGGGCATGGTCAGAAATCACTAAGTCACTTATGGTCACCTTATCAATGCGTTCGCTAAGTCGTTGGTCTATTAGGATATAATCTATTCGGGACCAGGACTGGTAGACGCACGAATAGTGTGTAAATTCCCTATCGTCCGGGTGGGAAAGTCGCCAGGCGTCAGTCAGGGCTAGGCTTGTCAGGAAGTCGGGTAGCACACAGTCACGTTGTCTAGGGGTTGATTGTATCTGGGAGCGACCCTTTCTATCTGTCAGGGGATCTAGAACCGTGTTCAAATCCCCCCCCCCAATATCCTATGAGGTGTGTCATCAGTCAACATCTTATCTCGAAGACCCTCAAAAAACGTCTTATTTTCCCCATTAGGAGCATAAACATTATACAGACTATAGACCTCCCCATTATGGTCAATCTGTAGGTGGGAGAGCCTACCCTCCTCGTCGGCAGTCTGAGAGAGTAGTGTATGAGTGAAAGATTTATGCATTAAAGTGAGCACCCCAGCCTTGCCTTCAATTGCAGGAGATCCATAAACTTGTCCGACCCACTGCTGCTGCATCCTGAAAAAGTCTTGCTGAGACAAGTAAGTCTCTTGTAACATGACTATGTCAGGGCGATGTTTTTTGAGATAACGTAGCAAGAGCCTTCGTTTGTGGGGGGAACGAAGACCCTTGACGTTCCATGAGATGAGTGTAATCATGGTACCTTAAATAAGTCAATCGGATTGCAGGCGTAGAATAACTGGAGTATGTGGTGGGCGCATAAATCAGGTGCAGCAGCATTGGAGTGGACCTCCCGGACTTCATCTCTTGTATGCCATGGGCGAGATACATGTGAAAAAAACAGTAACAAAACAGTATAAATAACGCATAACATAACAATCATAAGTACTATAGTGGAAAAAATAAACCCTGAGTGTGCCACCCGGGCAAGTAGGGCACATTCCAATAGGGTAATGGACTCCCTTTTTTCAGGCGGTGCAGGTTCAAACATTATACAATATATAAGCGGTAAGAGAATGAGAAGCGACTTCCATTCAAGCATCTCCCCTCCCACGGCCCCATCTGGCTGCTAGGTAAAGCAGCTACCCACTGCCCTCGGTACAAGTAGATATTACAGTGAGACACGTATATGAGCGGGGTGAAATAAAGGAGAAAGGAATAGAGTGAACGCGAGGGAGGGGGGGTGGGGGAGGTAGGTGGGTTAGGGGGGGGGAGGAAGGGAGGGAGACGATAGACACATACGGGGAACTGGTAGGAAAATGAGGGAGAAGGGTAAGGAGAGGGGGGGGGGTTGATGTAGAGAATCATCCAGAGAAATAATTAATATTCGCCAGACAACCACATTTGGAGACCACATCAGACATAATATGCATTAGAGCGACCTGGTCAATGAAAGCATGTCAATGCTCGTCGCAGAGTCACTCAAATATCCAGCACCTCTAAGATCAGTCTGGGGATGGTTGTCTGTCTCCTCTGCGTCGTCTGGTTGAGCGTGGACGTTTCCTTCGTCCTGTTGGGTCAGGTGAGTAAGAGTCGTTCCTGGCTGGTCCCTTGGGGGTCCTGTCTCCTCTGGGTGAGCGAGAACGGCTGCCCGATTTCCTAGGTTGTGGGGTACGGCCCCTGGAGGGGGAACCCGGTAAGTTCAGGGAGGCTTCGGCTGCCTCCGGGGTATTTAAGACTGAAGAAGAGCCATCGGTATTAAACACTCTCAGGACAGCCGGGTACTGCAATTGGAAGCGGCGATTACGTCTGTGGAGGGACGTGCAGATAGCGCTAAACGCCCTTCGTTTTTTAGCGACTTCCACTGAAAAGTCTTCAAATAATAATAGGCGCATACCTTGAACTACTAGCGGTTGTGACAGACGCCTATATGCCAGCAGCAGGTCGACTTTGTCATTAAAGTCCAGAAGACGGAGTATCACTTGGCGTGTGATAGGGGGTCAGTGTCCCTTTGAGATGATATAGGAGCCAGTCCAATTCGGTGGGCGCATTCCACCCTACAGGGGTGAGGCAAGCCTAGAGTTTTTGGCAGGTCCCTCTCACAGAATCTTTGGAGATCTTGCTGTAACACTGACTCTTTGACCCCTACAATGCGTAAATTATTACGGCAGGACCTATTTTCTAGGTCCTCAACTTTATCAGATAGTCGAGTAATTTCCAGCTCAGCAGAGCGCATCCTGTTGGAGACTTTAGTGTCACTGTCCTCTAGGGAGGAGACTCTCCGTTCAACTTCCCCTTGTCTAGCGGTATGATCAGACAGTTCTAGTTGCAGGTGCTGAAGTGCATTTTTTAGGGCATCCTCCACTATAGCTTTCATGCTGGGTGCCATCTGTTGGGACATCTCTAGGGCCAGGCGCTGATAGTCTATGTTTATAGAGCCAGAGTAGGTATCACTGCGAACACTGACCTGCTGCTCGGTTTGTCTCTGCCCTGAGGAGGCCGGAGAGGATCCTGAGGATACAGCCTGAAGTGGAGTGTCAGCTGTGTCCATTTCCATTGCGGCTGCATCACCTTGAGTGGCGGTCACCGGTAAGTCAGCTGGTAATTGTGCTTGGGACAGAGGTGAGGGTACTATAGCCTTCTCCGGTACTCGAGAGCGCAGCGCGTGTGGCTCCTGAGGCAGCGTTGATGCTGTGGCGGCCATCTTGGGCGCGCTGCTGCTGCGTAGTGCGGGCGGCTCCAGCGGTTGTCCAGCGGACATTCCTCCCCTCTGAAGGTACCGGTCCATTCACCGGGCGTGTGGTAGTCCGGGGGGTGAGTGCTGTGGCCCCCTGTGCAGCCGGATCGTGCGGGTAAGAGGCAGGTATGGGCCGCGGGACGGGAGCTCCTTCTCTACGCGTCCTGCATCTCCTGCGCCGGAACCGGAAGTTCCAGAATGTCGTTCTACAAGAAAACTTCAAAGGACAGCTTGGTTTCCCAATGTTTAAGCTTTAAAGATCATTAGACCCCTAAAACCAATTTAATATGAGATATAAAAAAAAGTAACAGAAGGGATAGCTATAAAGCACACATAGCAAAAGAAAAGTGTGCTCGTAAAAATATTGTCTTCTTCGTTACCCTGTGCAAGGTAAAAATGTCATCAGAAGCATTTAGGACCACAAAGGCCCTTGATCATCAAATGATCGTGGACCATTACGGCCTGAAATATGCTGGACTAGCAATCCAGAACATGCTATACACTGCGAACACCAGACCTATACTATTTAACCCCTTAACGACCAGGCCCATTTTGGCCTTAAGGACCAGACCAATTTTATTTTTGCATTTTCATTTTTTCCTCCTCGGCTTCTAAAAATCATAACTCTCGTATATTTCCATCCACAGACCCATTTGAGGGCTTGTTTTTTGCGTCACCAATTTTACTTTGTAATTAAATCACTTATTTTACCATAAAATGTACGGCGCAACCAAACAAATATTATTTATGTGGGAAAATTGAAAAGAAAACCGCAATTTAGCAAATTTTGGAAGGTTTTGTTTTCACGCTGTACACTTTCTGGTAAAAATGATATGTTTTCTTTTTTCTGTGGGTCAATACGATTAAAATGATACCCATGATTATATTCTTTTCTATAATTGTACCGCTTAAAAAAAATCATAAACCATTTTAACAAAATTAGTATGTTTGAAATTGCCCTATTTTGACCACCTATAACTTTCTAATTTTTCCGTATATGGGGCGATATGAGGGCTAATTTTTTGTGCCATGATCTGTAGTTTTTATCAGTATCACTTTTGCTTAGGTTTTACTTTTTATGAATTTTTTATGAATTTTTTTTTGGGAATAAAATGTGACAAAAAAGCAGCAATTTTGGACTTTTTAAAACCTTTTTACGTTTACACCGTTCACCATACGGGATAATTAACAATATATTTTAATAGTTCAGACTTTTACGCACGCAGCAATACCAAATATTAATTATTATAATTTTTTATGCTTTTTTGGGGGTAAAATGGGAAAAACGGTCGTTTTACTTTTTTATTGGGGGAGGGGATTTTTCAATTTTTTTTACTTTTTTATTTTACATTTTTTTTATTTTTTTTTTACACTTTTATGTCCCCATAGGGGACTATTCATTGCAATCAGTTGATTGCTAATACTGTGCAGTGCTATGTATAGGACACAGCACTGCTCAGTATTATCGGTGATCTTCTGCTCTGGTCTGCTCGATCTCAGACCAGAGCAGAAGACCCCCGGAGACGGCCGGAGCAAGGTGAGGGGACCTCCGGCCGCCATGCTGGATGATCGGATCGCCGCGGCAGTGCTGCAGCAGCGCTGTGGGCGATCATCCATTCAAAGTACCGCACTGCCGCAGATGCCGTGATCTGTATTCATCACGGCATCGGAGGGGTTAATGGCGGACATCCGCGCGATCGCGGATGTCCGCCATTAACGGCGGGTCCCTGGCTGCTGATAGCAGCCGGAACCTGCCAGGCTTGACGCGAGCACCGCTCTGGTGCTCGCGATCATGTCGGCGCTTAAATGTACGTCATGGTGCATTAAGTACCACGGCACCATGACGTACATTTGCGTCTATTGTCGTTAAGGGGTTAAATAAATGCCATAACTAAAAATGAGTCAATTTGTTTAGCACAGATTTTTTTTCAAATATTCCCCATAAAGATCAGGGATTTGTACAAATCTGAATTATTTTTTTTAATTCATTTGGGGCTTATCGAATACAGGAGCAGGGACTCCTTAAAAGGCAAGAGTCCCTGCTCCTGTACCCTGAGTATTGAGGCATCCACTGTATGCCTTGCTGAGCAGTTCACATTTGCCAGGTGAGGAGCCTAGTGAATGTGTGTGGCAATGCATACAGCTTTGCTGCTTACCTTTAGGTGACCCAACACTAGACTGGGATATTACAGGAGCAGGCACTCTTGTCTTTGACAGGAGTCCCTGCTCCTGTTGAAACTTTCCAAATGAGCCATACACGTATAGCATTGGGCACCAATACAGGAGCAGGGAATCCTGTCAAAGGCAAGATGAGCAGTAAGGCATATACTGTATGCTTTGCACATTTACGATCAGTGTGTCCAATCTTTGCAGAGAAAATGTGCAGCCACCCAGAGGTAAATGGTGATGCTATGTGCATTGCCGCTTTCAAGCATTCGTAAATTTGCTCCTGGCCCAGTGAATGTATACAAATTGGCTGTCCGATTGAATCTGAAACCTGTTTTGAGCGACTCTACCCAAAATGAATTGGCTGAAATCCATTGTCCCATCATAACTCTACACTGGATCTTTTTAACAACATGACAATGGCAAACCTTGTTCCTTTACACAAATATGATCATTACTAATGGGTCAAGCCCTAATTCTCCTGCAGTGTCACCACAAGAGAAGTTAAGAAATACCCTGTGCCCGTTGTAAACAATAGACTGTCAATGTGATGCACAGGGGCATTGGTTCCTCCACCACAAGAGCTGGTCTGTTTTGATGCTCTCTGCTCTAGCTAATAGATGGGGTCCTGAATAGGGAACAACCACCAACCTTATTTAATTAGGCTGCATTCACACCACAATCTGACCTTCCGATGCACAGATACGATTTTGGAAGCTCAAATCGCCTGAAATTGTATCTGTGCATGGATAGGTATGGACAGATACGGAGCCATTAACTATTATGGGGCTGCAGAACCGATCATAGTCAGCTAGTGATTACGATCTGGTCATTTTCTCAGGGGATCCGATTTTTGACTCGGTCTGAAAATCGTGGCAGACCACGATTTTCAGTCCAATTCAAAAATCGGATCCCCTGAGAAAATGACCAGATCGTAATCACTAGCGGACTACAATCGGGTCTGCAGCCCCATAATAGTTAATGGCTCCGTATCTGTCCATACCTATCCATGCACAGATACGATTTCTGTAATGTTAGTTATTTATCATGTTAGTGGAAGCAAATAATATTTACCCTGAATCTTGTCCTGATGAAGTTCTTGAATCTCATTCTTAGCTTTTACTGGATACACTTCACAGACTAGGATTCTGAAGTTTGCCTGTTGACCAATCAGAATGTTGTTCTACAAGAAAACTTCAAAGGACAGCTTGGTTTCCCAATGTTTGAGCTTTAAAGATCATTAGACCCCTAAAACCAATTTAATATGAGATATAAAAAAAAGTAACATAAGTCCAAGTCAAAAATCGGATCCCCTGAGAAAATGACCAGATCGTAGTCACTAGCAGACTACGATCGGGTCCGCAGCCTCAAAATAGTTAATGGCTCCGTATCTGTCAGTACCTATCCATGCACAGATACGATTTCAGGCGATTTGAGCTTCTGAAATCATATCTGTGCATCAGAAGGTCAGATTGTGGTGTGAATGCAGCCTTACTATTCCCTGATGTATTAGAATATTGGATTTCTTAACCAGACATCTCCTTTAATGGACAATGCCTACTGTATATAACATCTATTTAATATAATAGTAGGGTTCCCACTGATAGCCATGCACTCTATACACTTAAAGCTGTGTAAATGTGATTAGTAATTAATGTCGCCCTTTATATGGATTTTAAACCTTTTAGTAAAATTTGCTGTTCAGTGATGAGATAATATAAAGGAAGTCACATTCTAATATAAAGCAGATCTCCATTGTGTCTCGTCTCACAGATCCCTGAATGCAGGCAGCAATGTAAACAATGGAACCTGGATTCTCATTGCCATGGCTACATCCAGGACATGTATATGTCTGTACCAGATTGTCTTTTATAATATATATATATATATATTTTTTTTTTTTACAATTAACACATTTGTACGCTTCTACAACTAAAGCTGTAAAGGATGTTGATGTATCAATTACTGAATTTGTGTGATTTTACAAACAATGATACATATTATGGGGGTTATGTATCATCTTCTGCGACTTTTGGTGTTTATCAGGTCGCAGACGATGATTTTTGTCGGCACAGCTGGCCGGCATGCATCAATGTAGTCCAACTAATCCAAAGTGGTCCACAGGATACAAGGAGCTGAAATGTGAAGGAAAGAAAACACACACAAAAAAAATGGTTAAAACATTTTGATGCTTTCCCCAGAAGGGGAGAGCGTCCACAAAGTTATGGCGGCTATGTTCACACATAGCTTGTATTTAAAAAATGTATTTTAAAAAAAGCTGAATGTGAGCACAGCATTACTTACCCCATCCTGTCTGTACTGTAATATTCTGAAGTCCTGCCATGATGTCACTATAAGCAGGGCTTTCGAAAATTGAAGCACAGACAGGAGCTGTGAGGGTAAGTGGACGTCTCCTTACTGTATACAGTTATACAGTCATCTATTTAGATGGCTGTATACAGAACAGAGCAGAAGGGTTAGCTAGCAGTGCTGAGCAGTGCTAGCTGATGCAGAGAGCTCAGCCCTGCACAAGGGAACACCTTCCTGCTATTGGTAGGAGATATACAATGTATACCTCCTGCTAAGCCAAGCTGTGCCTGCAGCTGTACAGAGGAGGGCTCCCGTCATTATTACAGAGCTAAGAACATCTGTATAAAGCACATAGCTCACTTCCCATTCTAAGTGCCCCAGGCATGGAATGATGATGCCCCGCATAGCCAATGCCAGCAGGATGCAGGCCTTTACACCAGCTCCTGTGTGACTTTAAGTGTGACTTTTTAGTATTTAAAAAAAAGTAAAGCATAGTACATGAAAACGCCCACTCCCTGCCCTCTCCCCATCTCCTCCCCGCTCATTCCCTGCATGATAAAATCGCCCATATTTAAGCTCTTTCTGAAGCTTAAAGGGGTTGTCCACCATAAGGTGATTTTAGTACTTACCTGTCATGCAGTAATTGACATGCTTAGGATGGATCTGCGCTTGTCTTTGGGCTAAATTGCTAAGTTGTGAAATAACCATAAAGCTGTGGCTAGCTTTTTGTGTACTGGTATTTCCTGTGGGATTTGGTTCTCAAACTACACATCCTATAGTTCCTTGCTTATAAGTTTAAGGTCACTTTCCTTCCTCCCACACATCAGCCACCCCACCCATTAAAATTCAAATGAGTTGCATTCCATTCAAAAGACCAGTGTTTTCTAACCAGGGTGCCTCCAGCTGTTGCAAAATTATCTCTCTCCCACTCAGCAGTCACTCCACCCATTGAAGAAGACAGGCTCCCTGTCATCACATGACTAGTGATGTCACATCTCGACGCACTGCAACCTGGGAAAACCGAAGACCTGAATAATTTTATAATTAATATTGGGGGAAAATCACAGAAGAATTGTGAGAAAACCGTCACACACAGGTACAGACACTATATTATTAACTACCCTAGCTTTACAGCCCCTGTAGCGCATAGTCAAATAAAAAAAATTCCTGGAATACCCCTTTAATACATGACCACCTACATGCACAGTACTAGAAACAACAGATTTCAAACAAACAAATTCATGTTCATACTTACAAATTTCCCCTGGTCCCTATAATAAAAGCTACCGTTCTATTGTTTATTTTACAGTTGTCTAAAAGATATAGATGTATATTTTCATTGATCGGAAAATTTATTTAAAAAATGATATATATCTTTTACGCTTTCTAATAAAATGTTTGCTGTTTTGTGGATAAAACTTTACATCTACTGTATAACTAGAACATCTATGTGATTTCCACCACTTGTGGTTTTCTGCACTTCATGGCCCAGATTTATCAAAGAATGTCTACAGTGGAGCTATTTTGCCACGTTTATTTGGGTGGTGGGTTTGACTAGCGTCCATCTTATTTATCAAGAAGCTGCAGCAGGATGATGAATTTTGCGCAGCTCTGCTGTGGTGGGAAAAGTTCTATCACATACACTTTTTCTAGGCACTTGTGAGGGAGGGAAGTAGACACTTTCCCGCGTCCTGAATTTGGCAGGTTGGGTGTTTTACTTTAAAAGAGCTACCTGGACATTTATACTTGCATTTTAGATACTACAATCAAATTTGATTGCGGTGTCTAAGGGGTTAAAGCCGGGCATCACCGTGATCGGTGATGTCTGGCATTAGAGATGGGTCCTGGTGGCAGATAGCCGCCAGGACCACCCAGCTATGACCCGCACTCAGCTCCTGAGCGCGTGTCATAGAAGGGGGGTGGGACGTTGTCATCCAAAGAGGTTAAAGGCTGAGTTGTGGAAGGTAGAAATTATTCTCACCCCTACTGGTAGGTGGTGTAGCTTTGCGCCTAAAAAAGCACCTTTGCACACAAAATAGCGACTTTTGACAAAAGTCGCAAATGATAAATATGTGACCACTGCATGGTCAAAAAGAAAAAGTTCTACGGGTAGGCAAAAAAGTGAAACTGTCTATATCAAAAGGTGCATAAAAGTCTCAAAATATGCTGCTTGCCCTTGGACTGCGCCTAAATATTGACAAGAAAATGCTCTAAAAGCAATGATAAATCTCCCCCCATGTTTCCAGTGCCCAGTTTCCTTGGCAATTGGATTATCCTACATATAATCCATGCCAGTGCCAACTTCATTACAGAGAGAGCGCACAGTGGTGCTTGCTGCTTCTTCTTAGCTTCCTCATCTTACTAAGGGTTAATTCAGACGAGCGGATTTTTGCAGCGTATTTCGCTGCGGATCCGCCGCTGAAGGACCTCTATATGCTGGCTTTACACATGCCTGCTCGGAGCGGCAATACGCCGCTACGAGCAGACACACTGCGATGTGCGAGTTGCCGTGCGCATGCGCAGTATACTCGCACATCGCGGCAGCTCATTGAGCAGGGGGAGCGGCCACGATGTGTGCGAGCACACCACGCATTCGCGGTGACTCGCACATCGTTTCAGTGTGTCTGCACTTAGCGGCGTATTGCTGCTCCGAGCAGTCATGTGTAAAGCCAGCATATAGAGGTCCTTCAGCAACGGATGCGCAGCATTAAATACACTGCAAATCCGCTCGTCTGAACGTACCCTAAAGAAAAGAAGAAGGATGGACTGCGGCTGTTGATTTGGATTTAGAGGCACAAGTTAGGGTCTATTCACGCTTCTGAATTTCCACTTGCGGAATTCCGCTAGCGGAATTCCGCAAGCGGAAATTCAGAAGTGTGAATGGGAGTGCGGAATCCAATAGAAGTCTATGGGCTTTAATTTGAGGCGGAATTCCGCAAGCGGAAATTCTGCCATGTGAATAGACCCTTTTAAACCTATAGGTAGACCATTGTAACACTGTCACCATAGCAAACATAATGAAAACACCCATTGTTTATTTTAGTGCTTTTTGAGAACTACAAGAGTAGTAAAAAAAATATAAAAAAAACTTTTATGACTAAACCACATTATTTATGAAAAAGCTTTTGGGCCCCTTTAGCTCAGAGATAGCAGATGACGGTGACTGTGAATGCCATGACATTGCCCTTGTGCAGCCATACAACACCAAAAGCCTCTATTAATAATGGTCGTGTTGTTGCCAGAGGGAGCAGAAAGTTAATGAATGACCTCTGCCTCATATTTGTGTACATCAATTCCATGTTCTGCCTTTGATGGTTCAGAGACACAATAACATCGATTCAATGGGCTGTACTGTTCCCTTTGAAAGACGTTCATGTATTAGCGCAAAGTTCACCAGTGTAAAGTAGCTTCATCTCAACCACATAAAAAATAACTCAAAAGAGTTAAAACGGTGTCTAAATACTTCATAAATGTTAGTTAACAGATTTGAGTTACAAAGTTACAAATCAGAACAATTGTCTACACATCTTTCTTTATGAGTCTATCTAATTTTTTACTTTTACTTCAACATTCTGTCTACACATCACTCTTTCTGCTATTCTTTTGCTGTTCTCATTTCTCTGGTAAAGAGACTTTTTTCAGCATGAAATACAGAACACAGTTTGATTTTTACACCTCTGGAAGTGCTGAAGATAGTTTTGTCTGCTGTTTTGGGCCTCTGACCAAGGCCTTGAAAATTGTGTGCACCCTGTCTGTATGTTGAGATTTCATAGTCTAAAAGTGGTATGTTTTATGTATATTTTTGGAACATAATTTTTGCATCAAACGGAAATATTTCTTTCTTTCTTTCTATCTATCTATCTATCTATCTATCTATCTATCTATCTATCTATATATCTATAGATACAATAGATATAGGCAGTACTGCTGCAGTCTGCTGCATCATGGAATAAAAGACACAAGTTTCTCTTGCACTAATTTGGTGTGCTGCCTATATCTATTGTATCTTAAGAAGAACCGGAGCACAGAAGCCCCATTGTGCTTGCACCCATCTTCAGTTGGTCTGGATGTGCCGCTTCTTATGGGACTTTATATATGTATTCAAAGTCCAATAAAAAGAGTATGGTGAGGGTGTGATAAGGGCAGATGAATTACCCTAGGGACAGATGCGATTAACCCCTTATGTTCGTGATGCCAGGGCTTGGTTTATCCTCTACACCACCCAAAGGAATACAGTTGGATCCAGGGCTAGGCATAGGGGCAAATAATGACTCCGACGCCAAGTTACGGAACAACGGCAGCTTTACAGGTGTAACAGTCTATACAGCTTGGCTGGGCCCAAGGAGGTGACCAGTGACTTCAGAGACCTCAGGGCTTCCTAGGCCTTATGGTGGACTGGGATAATTTGCTGCAGAGCCACGCTGACTGAAGACAGAATGACTTGGACTGACTTAACTATGGCTGACTATGACTGATTTTACCCCTTCTGTAGCTTACCAGGCTTTGACTTGACCTGTGGGGTGCTGGACTTTAGGATCAGTGGTTGCGTGATAGATTTTAGGCCTCTTTAGGACTCCAGACACACACCTAGGACTTGACCTTACTGCACCTCAGCAAAGACTTAAAGAGAAAGAGGAGGCTCCACCCAGAGCTTATATGGGGGAGACTCTGGTGGGGTCCCACAGGTCACCCCTAGGTCACATGGTCACTGGTACCTCACTGGGTTACAATCACATGACAACAGGTCTTAAAAGCATAACACATTTTGTATACAATACTCAATATAACAAGCATGGAAGCAGCACAGCCACCCAGAATTAGCGAAGAATATGTCGGTGCACACAGTCATAGGAGGCTTGGTTAGGGACTCCAACTTCAATACAAAAGAGAAAAATAGGAAATACGGCCAGACATATCCCCATTTGTGGACACAAAAGCCATTCTTTTTGTATTCTTTTTCTTTTTAATCTCATGAATAAGCCTATGTCTATCTAATGTCAAAACCTTAGATTTGCTATCTTTCAGTAAAGTCATAGGGTAACCTCAGAAATTCTGAATCATTTTGTTGAGTGCAGATTAGATAGATATGAGATAGATAGATGTGTGGTGTCCCGGTACCGTAGTTCATGCCGTACCTTGCTTAGGGGTACCCAAAGTCCGAGTTCCTAGTAACTGTGGGGTTCCACTACTTTAGTCATCCCCTAGTCACCCCTAAAATAGATAATATTCTAGTAAATTATATGTAAATGCTGTATATTTTATGTATGCTTACCTTCATAGCGTCGCAGGACCTTAGGTCATGTGATTTGGTTTAGTACTCTATGGTAGGTAAAAGGACCTTTGGAGGTTCATGGGTCATGTGATTACCCATAACTCTTTGTAAAGCTGATTGACAGATGGTGTGGACCAATCCTAAAACGGCCAGCCCCTGCCCATATAAGGGAGCCTCAGCCAATAGACGCTCTCTTGTTCCTGGGCTGCAAAGCAAGCAGCATCATCTCTTGGGTTGCTGCCACTTCATAAGGACAGACCTCCGCAACTTACAACGACAACTACTAGGCCAAAGCATGCCAGCCTCAGCCTGAAGCTAAACAGTGAGTTCTTACAACTTCCCCGCTTATGCTAGCGAGACCTCTGGACATAAACATACCCCTAAATCCAGCGGATCTATGCTTACAAAATCCTATTTATCTAAAGAACTTACAAAAGTCCCAACCATACGTCAATCCCAGCTGCGCTATACATAGACTCTGTTATATGGACTGTTCCTGTTATCCCTGTTACAGAAAATACTCAGTAAAGTTTCCGAAAGTTTTCAGCAAGGCTTCTGATTGTGGACATTGCATTTATTCTACATCTCCCTATCGCTTTTGGGAAGGGTGGCAACAGGCCAAGCATCACAGTATTAACCCTAACCCTGGCGTCACGAATGACAAGAGTTAATTATACCTGTGATATACCTCACAGCAACTCCCCAACTGCCATACACCCCCCCAAGGCACCACAGATAGATATGAGATACAAAAGAGAAAAAAACGCAGCACACAAAAAGTGTCAAGTGCAAAAAAAGTGCTATTTATTCCATCTTAGCAAGGTATAAAAAATGCAACATTTCAGTAGTCTCACACCACCATCTTCAGGCATACATTCCTGAAGATAGTGGTGTGAGACTACCGAAACGTTGCATTTTTTTATACCATGCTAGTTGCTAAGATGGAATAAATTGCACTTTTTTTTTGCACTTGAGACACTTTTTGTGTGCTGCGTTTTTTTCTCTTTTGTATCTCATATCTATCTATCTCATATTTATCTATCTATCTAACCTGAACTCAACAAAATGACTTAGAATTTCCGAGCTAGAGATTAACCTATGACTTTAGTGAAAGATAGCAAATCTAAGGTTTTGACATTAGATAGACATAGGCTTATTCACGAGATGAAAAAGAACACAAAAAGAATGGCTTTTGTGTCCACATATGGGGATATGTCTGGCCGTATTTCCAGTGTCCTAAACAAACACTGGAAATTGTTGTTACGCAGTTTTCCACAAATTGAGGAGTTTGTTAACCCCCCTCTGCTATCATATCGACAAATGGGTAATTTACATGACAAGCTGGTCAGGTCTGATATTTCTTTATCTAGGCCTGTCCAGAAATACATGACGGTACAGAACAAGGGTTCGTTCCCTTGTTGCAGGTGTGTGAATTGTGCGCATATGCCCAAGGGACCGACCTTTGTTCACCCCACTACTAATCAGGTTTATCATTTGAAACACTATTTAACCTGCTCTTCAGACTATGTAGTATAGGTTCTGATCTGCCCATGTCGTCTACTCTATGTGGGGGAGACGACATGGGATTTCAGGACAAGATTAAGGGTACGTTCCCACACGGCGTATTTTGCTGCGTATTTGCTGCGTATTTGGTGCTGCGTATTTTCCTACCCATTGACTTCAACAGAGAAAATAAAATACGCAGCAGCAAATACGCAGCAAATACGTCGTGTGGGAATGTACCCTAAAAGCGCAACGGTCATGGATATTGTACCCCCCCCCCCCCCCCAGACTTATAGCATAATAGTATAGATGATGACACTTGTAATGCAGCTATACCTTTGTCTGCTCTTTATCACACTTTATCAGCAGGAAAATTGTTTTATTGTGCGGTCAGCAATCGTCGGATAGGCATGGCCGGGGATCATAATGCCCCGCCTCCGCCACGCCTATCCCCTGTAAGTGAGCACTGGACCACTGTGTGATTGACACACAGGTCCCCACCCCCTATGTCCATGATGTGCGGGCTGTGACTCCACATACATATATACATATTATGTGCACCTTTATGATATACAGTGCCCATACGCCTTTCTTCTCCCGGTGCTGGAGACGTGCTGCTTCTGCTTTCACTAGAGGTAGAGAGAAAGCGCTCACTCCCGTTGTCTGCCACCAGCTCAGTGCGCCTGCGCAGTGCTAGAGGCAGGGAGCGGCCACTGTAAATCAAAAGGGTGCACATAATATGTATAGGCTCAGTGGAGTCACGCCAACCCGCACATCATGGACATCGGGGGGTGGGGACCTGTGTGTCAATCACACAGTGGTCCAGCGCTCACTTACAGGGGATAGGCGTGGCGGAGGCGGGGCATTACGATCCCCGGCCACGCCTATCTGACTGTTGCTAACCGCACAATAAAACTATTTTCCTGCTGATAAAGTGTGACAAACAGCAGCCAAAAGTATAGCTGCATTACACGTATCATCATCTATACTATCATGTTATTAGTCTGAGGGGGTACAATATCCACAACAGTTGCGCTTTAACCAACATAGATATGGAAAAAATGATTGGACCTTCCTGTGTCAAAACACTTTACTGAAATGAACCATACTGAGAAAGAGTTAAAATTTGTCCTGCTTGACCACAAGAGGTGGGTGCTTGACCTGAAAGAGGTGGGTATCGAGAAAGCAAACTTAAACGTTGTGAACTGGAGTGGATACATAAACTTAAACGTTTACGCCCTCACGGGCTCAATGTTGATTATACTGTCTCCCCTCAGATTTATTATGCAAAGTAATCCCGCCCTGTCCTGAGATCTACTGTTGTTTGATTATGACTAGTACATTGTGACCTTTTTCAAAATTTTACATTTTTTCCTTTTTTTACAGTGATGGAAAAACGTGTATTCATCTTAAACTTACCACCATTTTTTCTAGCCGGGATCTGATTGGAGGACAGTGGGATTGTCCCACATATTGCTTTTTTATGTCACAGATTTTTTATAAAATATGTGAAGCCTACCTGAATATTATAGAATTGTTGTCAGTATCAAGGATACCGCTTACACTTGCATGTATGTTGTTGTAGCACTCTCTAGAAAAAATATTACAATAATTTTTCCGTCCCAGATGTGGTGTCGACTCCCACCCTGATGACCACTTCATGGTACATTTAGTTGACCCTGTGAGGGACGTAGGGTGACACAACACTGCCATGATGTAGATGACAGGTTGTGCTGGGAGTTGTGGTCCCACAGGATGTTGGGCTATATAGTGCTGTATGACTGTACTATGGTGTTGTGCTTGACATTTGATTGCCTTATGCGGGTCCCTGAATAGAATATTTACATTCCCACTCACCATCTTCTACAAATTTTTGGTATGCCTCTGCACTTTACTTTATATATATCACTTGCCCTTTCTTTTTCCCTTCTTAAAGATGGTGACAGCACTATAAACTTTTTCTGTGCGCGTACACTTAGATCATGTGACCGCCATGGTTCACAGGACTTTCACATGATTATTATGTGGCACACACTCACTGACCTACCTTCAGTACCGGATATACGTCAGACAATGCGCTCCGTCGAGTGATGCAGTGTCGGCGATAGTGTTGAGCGGCATATGCCATATTCGAATTCGCGATATTTCGCGAATATATGGACGAATATTCGTCATACATTTGCTAAATTCGCATATTCCTAATATTCGTGTTATTTTCGCATGTGTGAAAATTCGCACATGCGAAAATTTGCATATGCTAAAATTAGCATATGCGAAAATTTGCATAAGCAAAAATTTGTATATGCAAAAATTAGCATGTGCAAATGTTCGCCAGTCTCACACAGTAGTATTAGAGCCTTCTTTACACCACACAAGCTGGAAGCAGAGAGGGATGATCACTGTGATGTGTACTGTGAAATAAAAAATAAAAAAAAACAAATATTCGTAATTGCGAATATATAGTGCTATATTCGCGAATATGCGCAAATTCGCAAATATGCAATATTCCCGAATAAAATTCATATTGCGAATATTCGCGAGCAACACTAGTCGGCGACAGCACATGGAGCTCCATGATTTGGCGCGTGCGCAGTACGCGCACGCCATGTATTCTGTTGGTACTACCGTTATGGATGGGTGAGTGACGCCGGTTCCGCCTATCTTTCTCTTCCCTGTAATCATGAATAATTATGCTGCACATGTATGACAAATATATTGTTAATGCTTTTATATGTTTTTTCTATGTGTACTATTACGGTACTTTAGCATATATTGGCCATATTTATATATGTATCACTAATACATGTACTTTTATAACACTGATTTATGAGATATTGTATTATTTGGTTGTAATTGACCATAATTGAGGATGCATTAGACACCATATTTATACCACTACTGGTCACTGTTCACTTGTGCTTGAAAAAGGCCACATGGGCAGCTGAAACGTAGTTTGGAATGGAATAAACTACTTGTTACTTCATTTTTTGTGTGCTGCAGCTTTTTCTGCTGCTTTGCACCAAACTACCGTAATTATCGGGGTATACCACGCACCGGCCTATAACACGCACCCTCATTTTACCAAGGATATTTGGGTAAAAAAAGTTTTTTACCCAAATATCCTTGGTAAAATGTGGGTGCGTGTGTGTGCATGTGTATACCTCGATACACTGTTTCTGACCCTGCAGAAGCCCCCAGGTAAGGCAGGGGGAGAGAGGCCGTCGCTGCCCGCTTCTCTCCCCCTGCCTTTCCTGGGGTCTAGAGCCCTGCTGCCGCCGCTTCTCTCACCTGGCTATCGGTTCGGCTGCCCCTTCTCTCCCCCTGGCTATCGGTGCCGCTGCCCCGTTGCCTCCACCATCCCCGGTTGTATAATTACCTGTTGCCGGGGTCGGGTCCGTGCTGCTTCTGGCCTCAGGTGTGGCATCCCCTGCGTCGTTGCTATGCGCTGCACGGCGCATAGCAACGACGCAGGGGACGCCACACCGGAGGCCAGAAGCAGCGCGGACCCGACCCCGGCAACAGGTAATTATACAACCGGGTATGGGGGAAGCAACGGGGCAGCGGTGCCGCTGCCCCTTCTCTCCCCCTGGCTATCGGCGCCGGCAATGGGGCAGCGGCACCGATAGCCAGGGGGAGAGAACGGGCAGCGGCACCGATAGCCAGGAGGAGAGAAGGGGCAGTAGCACTGATAGCAGGGGGAGAGAAGCGGCGGCAGCAGGGCTCTAGACCCCAGGACAGACAGGGGCAGAGAAGCCGGCAGCGACGGCAGGTCTCTGCACCTGCAAAAGCCGCTGCAGTTCATTGATTTAAAGCGCCCGCTGTAAATCATTGAACTGTAGCGGCTTATCGGCGTATAACACGCAGATAGACTTTAGGCTAAAAATTTTAGCATAAAAAATGAGTGTTATACGCCGATAAATACGGTATATACCTATACAGAGGTGCTGCTCAACCTTGGACTTTTTTCTATCTATCTATATCATATCTATCATTTATCTACCTATCTATCTATCTATCTACCTATCTCATATCTATCTATCACATATCTATCTATCACATATCTATCTATCTATGTATCTATCTATCACATATCTATCTATCTATGTATCTATCTATCACATATCTATCTATCTATGTATCTATCTCATATCTATCTATCTCATATCTATCATTTATCTATCTATCTATCTCATATCTATCTATGTAGCTATCTCATATATATCTATCTCATATCTATCATGTATCTATTTAATATCTATCTATCTATCTATCTATCTAATATCTATCTATCTATCTCATATCAATTTATCTAATATATATCTATCTCATATCTATCTATCTATTTCATATCTATCTATCTAATATCTATCTATCTATCTATCTATCTCATATCAATTTATCTAATATATATCTATCTCATATCTATCTATTTCATATCTATCTATCTCATATCTATCTATCTATTTCATATCTATTTGTCGGCCACTTTCAATCTTTTTTTATTATATTTAATCTATTTATCTATCTACCTATTTATTTTTCATTTAATCTAAACATGGTATGTTTTCTATAAAAAAATTTTATTGCATTTTTTGCATCAGATGGAAATTGTCCAGGGGGAAATAAAAAATGCAAACATAACCTGATATCATAGCACTTGGTAGAAAAATCTGTGCTGCTTCTTTTTTATTAATCTCCGCATATTTTAATGAAAAAATAGAGGGTATTAATTACATCTCATTATGGTAATATATATCCTGGCATGTTCTGTGCATTGTAGACATAGGGATGCACTGTCATGGTGCCAATTTCATAAGAAAAAGTTAATTAAAAATAATTGTGCTAATTGTCTTAATTAAACATGTAATTACCATTGTTATGAGCATTTTTTGATGATGCACATTTAAGCCCGTTGATCTCTTCTCTTTGACTCTTAGATGTAAGTTGTATTTCCGAAAATAAAGCTGTTTACACTCTAACATTGAGAAGAGAAGAAAACGTTGAAGGCCTTGTAGCAGGAGCAGAGGGCTTTTATCTTATACCATGCCATGATTCGTTAAATTACAATTTTTTTTTATGCAGATTAGTTGCATTCTCTTAGCAATAGACTATTTCCCTGATGAAGCAGAAAACAAAATTCATTCATTCAAACAATTGTATTTACAATACAACCAGATAAGGCCTCTTTCACATTGCTGTCTGGCCCCGCCATGTGGAGCTCTGTTAGCAATTCCGTCAAATTTAGAGGAGAAAAAATTGTGCATGTACTATTGTTTTTCTTCGCCTTAAAGAGATACTCCTCCCCTAGACATCTTATCCCCTGTTCAAAGGATAGGGGACAAGATGTCTGATCACGGGGATTCCGCAACTGGGAACCCCACGATCTCTGTGCAACATCAGCAGCATTTGTTTAGAACGCTGGGTGCCAGTAGCGGGGGTCATGACATCACGGCCACCCCCCTTGTGGCGTCACGGCCACACACCCTTAATGCAAGTCTATAGGAGGGGACGTGGTGCATGCCCCACCCCATCCCATAGAGTTGCATTACGGAGGCGTGACGTCACGAGGGGCATGAAGTGACGTCACAATCCCCCCGATGCACGCTCCAAGCGTTCAGAACAAAATGTTCCAAATGTTGGGGCAGCAGAGTACCCCCTTTAACTCTGGTAAACTCTGACAGACCCCATTCAAGTCAATGTGATCGATTGGGACCAAGTAACCCAGTAGAGTCCATTGTGCTCCGACCCATTTTTGGGCGCAAAAAAAAGAGCCGAACGGCCCCTTCACAGGATTGAGCACAACGGCAATGTAAACTTAGCCTAAGTTCTTCTGTGCTTTTAGTCAGAAGACATTAATAAGAAACAGGAGGTCGAAAATCTCTCCTCTCTGTCAACGATGCATGCTTACAACTGATGATACCCATAGATATACTAGAGACTTCAGCTAACCCAAAAATCTATCTTCCTATTAATATATTTATTTTGATGCACAAAGGTTTGTCCAATGGCCTCCACCACCTCACAAGGTTCCTCAACTGCTGAGATGACCCTCGGCACCAAACTTTTCCATTTTCTGACCTCCACTTGCCTGTACTGTGAACTTGGAGATATCCAAGGTTAAATGTTCACATATATTGTCATGGGAGTGTGGTGACCCACGGTGATGGCAGGACCACGGGGTGTAGCGGTGTAGGTGGATGGGGCAAGATGGTATTAACCCCAGGGGCAAGGTGTTATTAATCCCTAATGTTTGGGATGCCAGATTGTTTTTTTTTTTTTTTGGTACAGGAACCACCCAAACGGTATCTCCACTATTCCAATAGCTAGGCAGTGAAAATGAGAGTCCATAGCCAGGTTATGATTTAAAGGAGGCTTTACTGAGGTCAGATTGGTGTTATCTTCACAGCTTGGCCAGAATCCCAGAGAGGTGGCCAGGAACACTATACTTGTAATAGACTTTAGATAATTGACTTGAGGCTTGACTAGACTGTAGGCAGTGACAGCAGACATAGACTTGACTTACTAGAGTGACTGTAGATTTGAGGCCTTCCAGGTGCTGGACACTAGCACTGAGATCTCTGGTGGTTGCTGGTCTCAGTAAAGAGAGAGAATTGTAATGGCCGCCCCTTTATATAGAGGGGGGCTGAGCCAAGGTCCATTGGTCAAGCTGCGGGTCATGTGTTAACCTGGTGCCCTCTGGGTAACATGTGATAACATAAACATAACATGTGACATTTCAAAGGTCCTTTAGACATTTACTGAAGTCCTCCAAAGGTCCTTTATACTGACTATACATTGACATACTGACTATAATCATATTACATTAAAGGGGTATTCCAGGCAAAAACTTTTTTATATATATCAACTGGCTCCAGAAAGTTAAACAGATTTGTAAATTACTTCTATTAAAAAATCTTAATCCTTTCAGTTCTTATGAGCTTCTGAAGTTAAGGTTGTTCTTTTCTGTCTAAGTGCTCTCTGATGACACCTGTCTCGGGAAACACCCAGTTTAGAAGAGGTTTGCTACGGGGATTTGCTTCTAAACTGGGCATTTCCCGAGACAGGTGTCATCAGAGAGGATTTAGACAGAAAAGAACAACCTTAACTTCAGAAACTCATAAGTACTAAAAGGATTAAGATTTTTTAATAGAAGTAATTCACAAATCTGTTTAACTTTCTGGAGCCAGTTGATATATATATAAAAAGTTTTTGCCTGGAATACCCCTTTAAATAACACTATAATAACAGCAGGGGAGACACTTCGGGAGAGTCCCCAAATCACCGAGGGACTCAACCTGACAGGGCCTAAGTGTAGTGCAGGACCATGTCCTGTACCGGGACATCATAAACCCCCCTACTTAACACAAATCACCCTCGACGTAGGTTCTGTTAGAGCTGAGAGTCGAGGTGGCCCTGGGGCCGGATGCAGTTCTGAGGCATTTTCTGCAAACAAATGTCCTTCCCAGGCTGGTAAAACTGATAACATAAGAGTCTCTGTAATATTGTCCATACATGCTCTGATTTTTGGTTGCTCAACTGAGAACATGATTTGTGAAAGTACAGGCAACTAGTGATGAGCGGCATATGCCATATTCAAATTTGCGATATTTTGCGAATATATGGATGAATATTCGTTCTATATTTGCGAAATTCGCATATTCAACATATTCACGGTTATTTTCAATTTACGTAAATCAGATGCAGATAACTATCTATCTATCTATATTATCTATCTATCTATCCATCTATCCATCTATCTCCTAATTCTTGGTCTATTCTTGGTGTATAGAGATGTGATAATGGGTGTATGACATTTTTCATTTTGAATATTGTCATGTCATATTTGCAAATATCGTCACTAGCTACCTATCTAATTTTAGTGAGGATATTCGCAAATATTAGGATATTCTCAAATATTTGCATGTTTGCATATTCTCATATTCACAAACATTCACTCTCCAGTCTAATACAGTAAATAGTATAGGAGCCGTCTTTAGACCACAAGCTGGAAGCAGGGAGGGATGAGATCACTGTGATGTGTTCTATGTGGAAAAAAAAATTGCGAATATATAATGCTATATTCGCCATATTAGTGAATATGTGAAATTCGCAATAAATATTCGAATTGCAAATATTCACGCTCAACGCTACTGACAACTTGATTTTAAGGACCTATAATCATGCATTTGATGACTTGACTATGCAGAACAGTTGACTAGACATAACATGACATTTTTGGACTATGCAGGTAATATTCTATAAATTTGGTACAAGAAATTTGCAGATTGGGTTGCCTGAGGCTTTCTGCCCAATGCATTGGCTACTGGGGCCCCTTGGCATTTAAAACACTTCTCCCTAGAACAATATATTTAAGTTTTTGCTAGACATTTTTATGCTAGACATTTTATGTTGATAACATTTGACATTTCTTTTCCCTAAGACTTGATTATGTGCGTTACTTAGTATCAGAAATACCTTCTGGCCAGGAAAGTATCCTGTGAACAAACACAAGAACATATGACATTGGACATTTGACATATGACATTAAAGTAGACTGTGTAATTTTGAGTGCTACAGTACTACTGTATGTGACTTAAGGTGTACATTACTTGTACGTGTACATTGTGTGCACATGACTATGTGTACTTTTTGCAGCTTTCTTGACAATATACATTACAGTATTCTTCACCTCCGCCTCTAAAGTAAAAACACACTTTAGTAACAAAGTCCCATACACTTTCGTGGCACACACTTTTTCCCAACTGCATGCGATTTTTTTCTTGGACACAGTTCAGACTGGGGGGACTTGCGGCGGCACACACCTGTATCTTGATAATGGTGACTTGAATTGGTGGTTAAGTGGTTAAGGCACACACCCATATCCTGTTTGTAACACCAAAGTTGTGGCGACCCACGGTGAAGGCGGGACCACGGGGGGAAGCGGTGTAGGTAGATGGGGTAAGATGGTATTAACCCCAGAGGCAAGGTGTTATTAACCCCTAATGTTCGTGATTTTTGGGTACTGGAACCACCCAAACGATATCTCCGCTATTAGAATAGCTAGGCAGTGAAAATGGGAGTCCACAACCAGGTTATGGTTTAATGGAGGCCTTACTGAGGTCAGATTGGTGTTATTATCTTCACAGCTAGGCCAGAATCCCAGAGGGGACCAATTATACTTGTAATAGACTTTAGATAATTGACTTGAGGCTTGACTAGACTGTAGATAGTAGTGAAAGCAGACATAGACTAGACTTACTGGAGTGACCGTAGATTTGAGGCCTTTCATGTGCTGGACACTAGCACTGAGATCTCTGGTGTTTGCTGGTCTCAGTAAAGTGATGATGGTACAAGAGAGAGAATTGTAATGGCCGCCTATAGAAGGGGGCTGAGCCAAGGCCCATTGGTCAAGCTGCTGGTCATGTGTTAACCTGGTGCCCTCTGGGTAACATGTGATAACATAAACATTAGACATGTGCAATTTGTTTCGGCACGAATGTATCTTTTTTATTATGAAATGTTTATTAATTTTTAAACAGGAATCAATTTATGTGTGCGGGTAAAGCACTAAAAATGTAGCCGACAATAATAAAAATGTAGTGTGTGCGTGTTTTTCATTTTTTTAGGTAGTACTACTACTCCCAGCACGGAACACACTGTTCCATGAGGGGAGTGGTAGTTACCTGTACTTATTGACAGATCGCCGGGGTCCCTTGCGATCCTCTTGTATAATGTATAGATGCGGTGGCTGCTCTTCTATGGTCCCCTGCACTCACGTATATGTACACATATTCATATTTCCCACAGAGCTGTGATTGGCCAGATGGTTCCAGCCAATCACAGCTCTCTGTGAGAAATAGGAATATGTGTATATATACGGCCGTGCAGGGGACCATAGGAGAGCGGCCGCCGCATCCATGCATTATACAGGAGCATCACAGCGGGTGTCAGGAGTGATACCCGCAGTGATCTTTCCTTTACTACAAGTACTACTACTCCCAACATGGAGTACACTCTGCTCCATGCTGGGAGCTGTAGTACCTGCATTAATACACAGATCGCAGCGGGTGTCAGAAGTTTTGGTGACCAATTTTTAGTGTTTTTTTCTTCTCGTTTCAGATTCGTGTACGCAGAGGATTACTGCGGATTCGATGGATTACGGCGGATTATTCTTTCTTTCTTTTAATAAAATGGTTAACGAGGGCTGTGGGGGAGTGTTTTTTAAAATAAAATAATTTTTCCAATGTGTTGTGTTTTCTTTTTAATTGAATTTTCATTCAGGCATAGTAGTGGAAGCCGGTCTTATTGACGGAATTCATTACTAAGCCAGGGCTTAGCGCTAACCCCCAAAACAGCTAGCGCTAACCTCCAAATATTACCCCGGTACCCACCGCCACAGGGGTGCCGGGAAGAGTTGGTACCAACAGGCCCGGAGTGTCAAGAATGGCGCTCCTGGGCCTAGGCGGTAACAGGCTGGCGTTATTTAGGCTGGGGAGGGCCAGTAAATGGTCCTCGCCCACCCTGGTAACGTCAGGCTGTTGCTGTTTGGTTGGTATTGTGCTGAGAATTAAAATACGGGGAACCCTATATGTTTATTTTTTATTTTTATTCTCATTCTCAGCACAATACCAACCAAACAGCAACAGCCTGACGTTACCAGGGTGGGCGAGGACCATTGTTACTGGCCCTCCCCAGCCTAAATAACGGCAGCCTGTTACCGACTAGGCCCAGGAGCGCCATTTTTGACGCTCCGGGCCTGTTGGTACCGGCTCTTCCCGGCACCCCTGTGGCGGTGGGTACCGGGGTAATAATTGGGGGTTAGCGCTAGCTGTTTTTGGGGCTAGCACTAAGCCCTGGCTTAGTAATGATTTCCGTCAATAAGACCGGCTTCCACTACTACGCCTGAAAATTCAATAAAAAAAAAAACACAACACATTGGAAATATTATTTTATTTTAAAAAACACTCCCCCACAGCCCTCGTTAACCATTTTATTAAAAGAAAAAGAAAATAATCCGCCGTAAACCATCGAATCAACAGTAATCCTCTGCATACACGGATCTGAAACGAGAAGAAAAAAAACACTAAAAATTGGTTATGACATTTGGTGCTGTCCGCTGGGGAGAGCACCCATGATGCAATGTCTACCCAAACAGGGAGCCACCAATTGGTGCAAAACTACAACTCCCAGCAGGCCCAGACAGCCTTTGGCTGTCTGGGCATGCTGGGAGTTGTAGTTTAGCAACAGCTGGAGTCTCCCTGTCTGGGTAGACACTGCCAGAAGGGTCTGTTCACATTATACAAAACGGACAATGTGAACAGAGCTTCAGATTAACTAGCCTTGTTCCCTTCTGTAGCTCCGCCCCTAATGTAATCACTAGGGGGCAGAGCTACACGGACCTCGTCTTCTGTATACACTATATACAGCTATCTATAGATAGCTGTATATAGTGTATACCGCTCAAAGGGTTAACCTACACTGTCCAGCAGTGTAAGTTAACTCTTTCCTTGCTGGGCTTGCGCATAGCGCACAGCTCAGCAAGGGGTTAAGTGAGCCAGCAATGTGTATACTGTATACACAATGCAGGCTCACTGTAAGTTCTTGCTGGGCAGTAGATATACGATGTATACCTACGGTTCAGCGTCAGCTGTTCTCCCAGCTCTGTAGCCTTGAGAACAGCTGATCTCGACATTCACATCAGGAGGATCGCATTGGGTGTCAGGAGGAATGACATCCGCTGTGATCTGTCCCTTACTGCAGGTACTAATACTCCCAACATGGAGCACACTCTGCTCCATGCTGGGAGCTGTAGTATCTGCATTAACTCCTTGGGGACGGAGCCCATTATAACCCTAAGGACGGGAGCATTTTTTGCAATTCTGACCACTGTCACTTTAAGCATTAATAACTCTGGAATGCTTTTACTTTTCATTCTGATTCCGAGATTGTTTTTTCGTGACATATTCTACTTCATGTTAGTGGTAAATTTTTGTCGATACTTGCATCGTTTCTTGGTGAAAAACTCCAAAATTTGATGAAAAAATAGAAAATTTAGCATTTTTCTAACTTTGAAGCTCTCTGCTTGTAAGGAAAATAAACATTCTAAATAAATAATATTTTGATTCACATATACAATATGTCTACTTTATGTTTGCATCATAAAGTTGACATGTTTTTACTTTTGGAAGACACCAGAGGGCTTAAAAGTTCAGAAGCAATTTTTCACAAAATTTTCAAAATCAGAATTTTTTAGGGGCCAGTTCAGTTTTGAAGTGGATTTGAAGGACCTTTATATTAGAAATACCCCATAAATTACCCCATTATAAAAACTGCACCCCTCAAAGTATTCAAAATGACATTCAGTAAGTTTGTTAACCCTTTAGGTGTTTCACAGGAATAGCAGCAAAGTGAAGGAGAAAATTCAAAATCTAAATTTTTTACACTCGCATGTTCTTGTAGACCCAGTTTTTGAAATTTTACAAGGGGTAAAAGGAGGAAAAGCCCCCCAAAATTTGTAACCCAATTTCTCTCGAGTATGGAAATATCTCATATGTCTATGTAAAGTGTTCGGTGGGCGCAGTAGAGGGCTCAGAAGGGAAGGAGCGACAATGGGATTTTGGAGAGTGAGTTTTGCTGAAATGGTTTTTGGGGGGCATGTCGCATTTAGGAAGCCCCTATGGTGCCAGAACAGCAAAAAAAACACATGGCATACTATTTTGGAAACTACACCCCTCAAGGCACGTAACAAGGGGTCCGGTGAGCCTTAACACCCCACAGGTGTTAGACGACTTTTCGTTATATTCGGATGTGTAAATGGAAAAAAAAATTTCACTGAAGTGCAGGTTTTTTCCCCAAATTTACCATTTCTACAAAGGGTAATGGGAGAAAAATCCCCCCAAACTTTGTAACGCAATTTCTCCCGAGTACGGAGATACCCCATATGCGGCCCTAAACTGTTGCCTTGAAATACGACAGGGCTTTGAAGGGAGAGAGCGCCATGCGCATTTGAGGCCTGAATAAGGAATTTGCAGTAGGGGTGGACCCGGTTACAAGGACGGGGCTTGTCTCTACCAAAACCCTACAGCAGTGTTTCCCAAACAGGGTGCCTCCAGCTGCTGCAAGACTCCCAGCCTGCCAGGCAGTCTATGGCTGTCCGGCAACACTGGGAGTTGTGGTTTTGCCACAGCTGGTGGCGCCGTTTAGGAAACACTGCCGTATGAGACATTTTTCATTTTTATTGGGGGGGGGGGGGGGGGCGACGTGTAAGGGGGTGTATGTGTAGTGTTTTAATTTTTATTATTTGTTAGTGTAGTGTTTTTAGGGTACATTCACACAGGCAGGGGTTCACAGTAAGTTTCCTTGAAGGAAACCCACAGTAAACCCACCCGTGTGAATGTACCCTGTACATTCACATGGGGGGGGGGGGGGGGCGCCCCAAACCTTCAGCTGTGGCAAAATGACAACTCCCAGAATGCACTGACAGACCGTACATGCTGGGAGTTGTAGAGTTGTAGTTTTACAACAGCTGGAGGCACACTGGTGGGGAACCACTGAGTTATAAAACAGACTCTAGCTCAGTGATTCCAACCCATGTGCCTCCAGCTGTTGCAAGACTACAACTCCCAGCATGTACGGTCTGTCAGTGCACTCTGGGAGTTGTAGTTTTGCAACAGCTGGAGGCACACGGGTTGGAATCACTGAGTTAGGAAACAGACTCTAGCTCAGTGTTTCCCAACCAGTGTGCCTACAGCTGTTGCAAAACTACAATTCCCAGCACGGCCAGACAATCAGGGATGCTGGGCGTGTAGTTCTACAATATCTGGCCCTTCAGATGTTGCAGAACTACAACTCCCAGCATGCCTGGACAGTCTGGGCATGCTAGGAGTTGTAGTTATGCAACAACTGGGGAAGAACAGTGGTCTCCAAACTGTAGCCTTCCAGATGTTGCAAAACTACAACTCCAAGCATGCCCAGACTGTCCAGGCATGCTGGGAGTTGTAGTTCTGCAACATCTGAAGGGCCAGATATTGCAGAACTACACGCCAGCATCCCTGACTGTCTGGGCATGCTGGGAGTTGTAGTTTTGCAACATCTGGAGGGCTACAGTTTGGAGACCACCATATAGTGGTCTCCAAACTGTGCCACTTCAGATGTTGCAAAACTACAACTCCCAGCATGCCCAGACAGTCAGTGCATGCTGGGAGTTGTAGTTTTGCAACATCTGGAGGACCACAGTTTAGAGACCACTACACAGTGATCTCCAAACTGTGACCCTCCAGATGTTGCAAAACTACAACTCCCAGCATGCCCAGACAGCCTTTGGCTGTGTGGGCATGCTGGGAGTTGTAGTTTTGCAGCTTTTAGAATGCCACAGTGAAGATCACTTACCGCGATCTTCACTGCAGCCTTCTCAGCCGCACTTTCCGGCCGCCGCTCTTCCTCCTGCCGCCGCTCCGGGATGCCGCCGCCGCCGATGCCGGTCCGGGTAAGCCGGGCCATGTCCCCCCACTCGCCGCCAGTGTTCCCCCCGCTCTGTACCGACTTCGATCGGTGCGCAGAGCGGGGGGAAATGAACTCTAACCCCCCGCCCCCCTCCTGCCATTGGTGGTCAGCCTGACCGACCAATGGCAGGGGATTGGAGGGGGTGGCAACATTGCTCGCTCCTATGCTTTAGGCTGGTCGGAGCTGTCTCTGAGAGCTCCGCTCAGTCTTATTTTCCGGGAGATCAGGTCACCAGTGACCCGATTTGCCCGGATCGCGGCAAATCGCAGGTCTGAATTGACCTGCGATTTGCTGCGATCGCCGATATGGGGGGGTCTCAGGACCCCCCCTAGGCATTGCCACGGGATGCTTGCTGATAGATATCAGCAGGCATCCCGGTCCGATCACCGCCCGGCGAGCGGCAGTGATCGGAAATACGGAGGGCGTATGGATATGCCCTCCATCCTTATGTGACGGGACGCGAGGGCGTATGCATACGCCCTTCGTCCCCAAGGAGTTAATAGAAATATCACAGCGAATGTAACTTCTGACACCCGCTGTGATCTGTCTATTAATGCAGGTACTACAGCTCCCAGCATGGTGCAGAGTGTACTCCATGTTGGGAGTAGTAGTACTTGTAGTAAAGGAAAGATCACTGCGGGTATTACTCCTGACACCCGCTGTGATCCTCCTGTATAATGTATGGATGCGGCGGCCGCTCTCCTATGGTCCCCTGCACGGCCGTATATATACACATATTCCTATTTCTCACAGAGAGCTGTGATTGGTTGGAACCATCTGGCCAATCACAGCTCTGCGGGAAATATGAATATGTGTATATATACGTGAGTGCAGGGGACCATAGAAGAGCGGCCGCTGCATCTATACATTATACAAGAGGATCGCAAGGGACCACGGCGATCTGTCAATAAGTACAGGTAAATACTACTCCCATCATGGAACAGTGTCTTCCATGCTGGGAGTAGTAGTACTACCTAAACAATGTAAAAAAAAAGTGAAAAACATGCACATGCTAAATTTTTATTATTGTCGGCTACATTTTTTGTGCTTTACCCGCTCACATAAATTGATCCCTGTTTAAAAATTAATAAACATTTCATAATAAAAAAGATACATTTCTTTAGATACAATTTTTTCCATCGCTACTGTATCTTTTTTATTATATTTTTTTTTATGGTACCCTACGAAATTTGAATAAAAAAGGTATCTCCATAATTTTTTAGGATCGCTAAAGTCCAAAATAGAATAAAAAGATTTACCCGAATGTACCCGAATACCGAATGTATCCGAAAAATCTAAACCGAAAAATTTTTCCAAAAGGAAAAAAAACAAACGAAAATTTTTCTTGCGCACAAGTCTAATAAACATAACATGTGACATTTCACAGGTCCTTTAGACATTTACTGGAGTCCTCCAAAGGCCCTTTGTACTGACTATACATTAACATACTGACTATAATCATATTACATTAAATAACACTATAATAACAGCAGGGGAGGCACTGCAGGAGACCCCCCAGGTCACCGAGGGACTTAACCTGACAGAGCTTAAGTGTAGTGCAGGACCATATCACAGGAGCACCCCTCAAAAAAAAAAAAAAAAAAAAGTATGGCTGTCCCCAAACACCTCAGACTGCCTGTACATAATGTTGGTTTGGGAGGGACATGATGAGAATGGTCTTATGGGTATGGCTAAGAATAAGCAAATATATTCAGAAGAAATTGAATTTGTTCAAAATTTTTGGATCAATCCAAATCTTTTTTTTTTTATGATTTGCTTCAGATGCTTTAGGACTGGCAAAGGCAGCACCCACCGATAATGTCATCAGTGGGTGGGTACTAGCTGTGGTCAAACATGGTAGTGAAGTTACAGTCTTTAATTTGGATGCTTGAGATTTGTCCATATTTCCCTCTTGTTGCTTTATTAAAATGAATATGCTGCTGGGGCCAGGAAAAAAAAGTCATACTTACCTAGCCCCGATCCCCCGCTGGTGTCCCATCAGCAGTGATCTGTCTCGGCCAGTGATTTGCTGAGTAGGAAAAAGACGGAAGACTGGGGGATGGGATGATGCCAAACAGAAACTGAGGGGGGCCAGAGGGACACTTGGGCTAGGGATGTATGCCTTTAACCCTTGTACATTAGACTACCTCATTGTTTGCAGGTATAGCAGTGGAACAGACAATATGACAATTTATACAGGTTAAACTCACAATACCCAGACAAAGATTTAGGTATTCGGACAGACTCCATAGTCCCTCAATGGGGGGAATTTATGAATAGTTGTTGTCCGATGTGTCTTTTTACCCTGGTTTTTGTGGTGTTGATTTTGGTTCTTCTGTGTCAAATTTTACGATTAGGCACCCCCGCTGTTTGGTGAATTTGGCGGTAATCTTGTTTGTGATGGGGGTAATAGATTTGCACAGCCCTTTTTTTTTCAGGTTGTTCTGTTTGTGCCTTTTCATCTGAGCGTGCTTCTTTAAGCCAATGAAAAATCATCTCATAACTTACAGCGAACCCTGTCAAATCACTCACACATTACTACAGTGAGGCAAAACATGTAAAAAGTAAAACAGTCATTGCTAACATCAAGCCGGAATACTACTAATATCACAACACCACAGGAATTTGGGCAATGTATCTGGATTATACCTAAAACCCAAAAAAATCAACAAAAATATAACATAGCCAAATAACAATAGTAGGTCCAACCTGGAACTACCGTGTTTTTCCGAAAATAAGCCCGGGTCTTATATAAATTTTAGTCCCAAAAAACACACTAGGGCTTATTTTCAGGGTAGGGCTTATTTATTTATGGGGGGCTGCAGGAGTGTGGAGGATGGGGGGCTGTGGCAGGATGGGGGCTGTAGCAGTGTGGAGGATGGGGGGCTGTAGCAGTGTGGAGGATGCCACCCCCCCCCCCCCCCCCCATCTTCCACACTGCTACAGCCCCCCATCCTCCACACTGCTACAGCCCCCAATCCTCCCACAGCCCCCCATCCTCCACACTGCTACAGCCCCCAATCCTCCCACAGCCCCCCATCCTCCACACTGCTACAGCCCCCAATCCTCCCATAGCCCCCAATCCTCCACACTGCTACAGCCCCCCCATCCTCCACACTGCTACAGCCCCCTCATCCTCCACACTGCTACAGCCCCCTCATCCTCCACACTGCTACAGCCCCCTCATCCTCCACACTGCTACAGCCCCCCCATCCTCCACACTGCTACAGCCCCCTCATCCTCCACACTGCTACAGCCCCCCCATCCTCCACACTGCTACAGCCCCCTCATCCTCCACACTGCTACAGCCCCCTCATCCTCCACACTGCTACAGCCCGCCATCCTCCATACTGCTACAACCCCCCCATCCTCCACACTGCTACAGCCCCCCCATCCTCCACACTGCTACAGCCCCCCCATCCTCCACACTGCTACAGCCCCCCATCCTCCATACTGCTACAGCCCCCCCATCCTCCATACTGCTACAGCCCCCCATCCTCCATACTGCTACAGCCCCCCATCCTCCATACTGCTACAGCCCCCCATCCTCCATACTGCTACAGCCCCCCATCCACCCCTTTCCCCCGTCGTCCTCCACACTCCTACAGTGCCTCCCACCCCTCTGCCATAATAAACTACCATACCTTACACCTTCATACCGTACGGAAGCTGCAGCTCTCGGTGGCGGCGGGACCTCCTTCTGTTGCTTAGCAGCCGGGGGCAGGGACACGTCCATGACGTTGGCCCTGCATACGCGCCGACGTTTCAAAGTGACAGCGTCCCTGCCCCCGGCTGCTAAGCAACAGAAGGAGGTCCCGCTGCAGCTTCTGTATGGTATTATAGGATAGATAGTTAGATATGGCAGTGTTTCCCAACCAGGGTGCCTCCAGCTGTGGCCAAACTACAACTCCCAGCATGCCCGGACAGCCAAAGGCTGAGATATGGGACCAGCCAAATGCGGGCATTACTAGCGGCCATGGTCCGGATCTGGACCGCGGTCCGTCCAGTTGATTACCCCTGGCCTAGGTCTTATTTTCGGGGTAGGGCTTATATTGCAGTCCACCCTGAAAATACTGCTAGGACTTACTTTCGGGGTAGGGTTTATTTTCGGGGAAACAGGGTAACATACCACAGCACCATAACTAAAACAATGGCACACCATACAACCAGACTGAAACCTCTAAAATATCCTTTTGGTTTGTTCTATATTTTTAGAACAACAATCTGACTTTTTACCTCAGATAAAATGGTGATTTTATAAGGTAATTCTACTAAGCTACTGGCATTGTTGCTGCATCAGCGAATTAACGTGAACGTGTAATGGTCCATTTGCATTTCTATTCTTTTCTTGTTTTAAAACTATATAAAACATTTTCAAAAGCAAAAAAAAACTAACAGAAGAACAGTAATTCAAAATATAAGGTATTGAAAGAGCTTTATTCATCATTCAGTCGTCATTACAAGTCACACAGTATTTCAAAATATAAGATGACAAAAAAAAAACTAAAGTAAATTTCCCCCATTAATCTTAAACTACAGAAACTGGGACATGGGCAAGTTAAAATACAGTTCACATAACATATAGAGCCTCATTTCTTAATATTTTCCCTGTAATATCTCAGTTTTTTCACCCTATTTGCCACTTGAAGTAATGGGCATTGCTTTAAATCTTTCTAAGTAATTTAAGAAATTATTCGCTCTCTTTTTCTTTCCTTTTTTTTAGTTCTTTTCAGGCTGAGATTTTTCACTTTTAACAGAGAGGTTAAATAAATAAAAACTGCCAAACTTTCATGACATGTAAAAACACATTCATTCATATGAGGGGAAATACGAATAAAAATTCACTATGAAAAAGGGAAAAAATAGGTAAACATATAACAGGAGGACCATTGTTTCATTATTCAAATCTGAGTCAAATATTCTGCAATCAGAGGGTAAAGTAACATTTCTAAAACTTGAATCCACTAGTATTTGGCCTGAGAACATGGCACCTCCCATAAGTGACTCCACCCCTCCCATTATATACAGTATCTCCCATAAGTGACTCCACCCCTCACATTATATATGCAGTATCTCCCATAAATGATTCCACCCCTCACATTATATATGCAGTATCTCCCATAAATGATTCCACCCCTCACATTATATATACAGTATATCCCATAAGTGAGTCCACCCCTCACATTATATACAGTATCTCCCATAAGTGAGTCCACCCCTCACATTATATATACACTATATCCCATAAGAGACTCCACCCCTCACATTATATATACTGTATCTCCCATAAGTGAGTCCACCCCTCACATTATATATATAGTATCTCCCATAAGTGATTCCACCCCTCACATTATATATACAGTATCTCCCATAAGTGAGTCCACCCCTCACATTATATATATAGTATCTCCCATAAGTGATTCCACCCCTCACATTATATATACAGTATCTCCCATAAGTGAGTCCACCCCTCACATTATATAAACAGTATCTCCCATAAGCGAGTCCACCCCTCACATTATATACATTATATCCCATAAGTGAGTCCACCCCTCACATTACATACAGTATATCCCATAAGTGAGTCCACCCCTCACATTATATATACAGTATCTCCCATAAGTGAGTCCACCCCTCACATTATATATACAGTATATCCCATAAGTGAGTCCACCCCTCACATTATATATACAGTATATCCCATAAGTGAGTCCACCCCTCACATTATATACAGTATCTCCCATAAGTGACTCCACCCCTCACATTATATACAGTATCTCCCATAAGTGACTCCACGCCTCACATTATATACAGTATCTCCTATAAGTGAGTCCACCCCTCACATTTTATACAGTATCTCCCATAAGTGAGTCCACCCCTCACATTATATACAGTATCTCCCATAAGTGACTCCACCCCTCACATTATATACAGTATCTCCCATAAGTGACTCCACCCCTCACATTTTATACAGTATCTCCCATAAGTGACTCCACCCCTCACATTATATATACAGTATCTCTCATAAGTGATTCCACCCCTCACATTATATAAACAGTATCTCCCATAAGCGAGTCCACCCTAACATTATATATACAGTATATCCCATAAGTGAGCCCACCCCTCACATTATATACAGTATCTCCCATAAGTGAGTACACCCTTTACATTATATGCAGTTTCTCCCATAAGTGAGTCCACCCCTCACTATATATATAAAGTATCTCCCATAAGACTCCACCTCTCACATTATATTTACAGTATCTCACATAAGTGAGTCCACCCCTCACATTATATGTACAGTATCTCCCATAAGTGACTCCACCCCTCACATTATATACAGTATCTCCCATAAGTGAGTACACCCTTTACATTATATGCAGTTTCTCCCATAAGTGAGTCCACCCCTCACTATATATATAAAGTATCTCCCATAAGACTCCACCTCTCACATTATATATACAGTATCTCACATAAGTGAGTCCACCCCTCACATTATATGTACAGTATCTCCCATAAGTGACTCCACCCCTCACATTATATATACAGTATCTCCATTATGTGAGTCCACCCCTCACATTATTTAAACAGTATCTCCCATAAGTGAGTCCACCCCTCACATTATATAGAGTATCTCCCATAAGTGAGTCCACCCCTCACATTATATACAGTATGTCCCATACGTGAGTCCACCCCTCACATTATATATACAGTATCTCCCATAAGTGAGTCCACCCATCACATTATATATAAAGTATCTCCCATAAGACTCCACCTCTCACATTATATTCACAGTATCTCCCATAAGTGAGTCCACCCCTCACATTATATATACAGTATCTCCCATAAGTGACTCCACCCCTCACATTATATGTACAGTATCTCCCATAACTGAGTCCACCCTTCACATTATATATAAAGTATCTCCCATAAGACTCCACCCCTCACATTATATACAGTATCTCCCATAAGACTCCACCCCTCACATTATATATAAAGTATCTCCCATAAGTGAGTCCACCCTCACACTATATATACAGTATCTCCCATAAGTGACTCCACCCCTCACATTATATATACAGTATATCCCATAAGTGACTCCACCCCTCACATTATATATACAGTATCTCCCATAAGTGAGTCCACCCCTCACATTATATATACAGTATCTCACATAAGTGAGTCCACCCCTCACATTATATACAATATCTCCCATAAGTGAGTCCACCCCTCATATTATATATACAGTATCTCACATAAGTGAGTCCACCCCTCACATTATATACAGTATCTCCCATAAGTGAGTCCACCCCTCACATTACATACAGTCTCTTCCATAAGTGAGTCCACCCCTCACAATACATACAGTCTCTTCCATAAGTAAGTCCACCCCTCACATTATATAGAGTATCTCCCATAAGTGAGTCCACCCCTCACATTATATACAGTATATCCCATAAGTGAGTCCACCCCTCACATTATATATATACAGTATCTCCCATAAGTGAGTCCACCCCTCACATTATATATACAGTATCTCCCGGTCAGGGAGCGCAACCCCAGCTTGTCCGACATTGTGGCAGCTGCGCTGCATTCGTGTACTGTGATGTGATGGAGCGGGGTCCCAGCCGGGTTGCGCATCCTTGTGTACAGCCGGGGTAAAGTTCAGCTGCGCTGCACTTATACCCAGCGGTTATATGTCAGAGCAGGGCGGTTCTCCTGGTGCGAGGTCCTAGCAGTCTTACCTAGTTTCTATCTGGCAGTTAAACTTTAAGGCAGCAATCCTGTTGACTTCTATTTCGGCGCTTCCTTCCGGGCTGTGGTCCTGTGCGCTTTTCCTTTGAGCAGATGGCTGGGCACGTGTGGGTGACATAAGCAGCAATCCAGGCGCTGCGGGGAGTCGGCGGGAGCGTTTATCTGACCGGGAACTTGGCGTGCTTCAGCCTCTCTGAGCTAGGCAGACGGGTTCCTGGTCTGATAAGGTAAAACTTACATTGCTGCATTATTCTGCCTTGTAATTAATTAGGTATTCCATTGCCTTCTACTAGGTAGGGGTTGATACACTGTTATTGCTCAGATGTCTTCTGAGGAGGGATCTAAGAAGAGGAAGTCTAAAACTAGGCATAGACTATGTCTATCCTGTGAACAGCCCTTGCCGGATGATTGTCCCTATGAGGATTGTGAAAGTTGTACGTCCAAGATTAAAATATCTGCCATATCTAAAGTAAAGAGATGCATCAGTTGTTTGCAAAAATTGCATGAAAATTGCCGTCAAACTTATGTGATACTTTTTCCCCCCCTTGAAATATCGTATCTGGCTTCTGAGGCAAAATCTTTTTTCAACTTGTTCCGTGAGAAGTTTCCTGATGGTAATCCTATATCTACAAAAAGGAAACAGCAGAGGTGAGTGTTATGAGTGTTAGGCTCAAAATGTGTGTTAGGGTCCCATCCAAAATGAGGCCACCTCTACGTGGTGGATGGGGGGACACGTTTTGATCAAAAAGTGCGGTAAGAGCCACCATTTTTTGACCAAGAGTGCTGCTGCAACCTTCTTTTTTTGTAAACTCTGTATTTGCCACAGCAGCGTGGAAATGGTGTAGAAGGGATTCTTCCTCCTTTTCTTCATCCTCTGCTTCTCTTAGATATCAGCGATCTAGGCACAGGGAAAAAAGGGAAAAAGAAAATATGCTATACGAAGTGCTCTATATCTTCCTCTGACTCTGCATCATGGGTGGTAGGTCCGCCAGGAAGAAGAGAAGATACCACAAAAGAAGAGAGGTTACTCCTTCTTCTTCTTCTGTGTAAGACTCATCTGCCTCTTCTTCAGAGTCTGAACCAATTGCTGAAGATTTCTACCTTTTTAGGAAGGAGAATGCTAAGGGTTTAATTAAGAAAGTGAAACATTGCATTGAAACAGGAAGGCATGAAAGGAGGCACTATTCTACTTTCCTAAAAAGAAAGCCACGGTGCTTCCAGGTCATCACGTGTTGGAAAGAATTATGAATAAATAATGGAAGAAGCCAGATAAATGTCTGGACCTTGGTTCTACATTCAAAATGATGTACAGGTTGGATCCTGCAGTATCAGAAGGCTGGGATCAGCCTGGAGGGGTTGATCCCGCTGTTGCTAAATTCTCTAAAAAAGCTTTCTTTCCCGCTGATGAGTCTATACAGCTGAAAGATGCAATGGATAGGAAAGCAGACACTTTTTTAAAAAAAGAACTCATACCAACCTGATTTCCCTTAGTAAGGCGGCAGTCTCCTCGTTGACCGTATCCAGAGCTTTAAGACTATGGTTGAGTCAGCTGTCACAAGATATCCAGGCAGGTGTGTCTAGGCAAGATTTAAGCCAGCAACTCTCATTACTGAAATCTGCGGCAAAATACCTTTGTGATTTTTTTTGCTGGATATCCTGAAAATTGAGGCTAAAAACATGGCGGTGGCTAATTTTACACGCAGAGCCGTCTGGCTAAAACCATGGACCGGTGACACATCTTCAAAATCTCACTTTTATTCACTTCCCTTTGAACCAGGAAGGCTTATCGGGAGACAACTGGATAAAGTACTGAAACAAAATAAGAAAGACAAAGAACTGGCGTTACCTCAGTCCTTTCATAAGCCTTTCAGGAAGTGTCAGGGACAAGGCTCCAGATATGGTTTCCGTAAGAGGCAAAATCAGAAGAGAGGGAGAAAATCCCAGAATATGTTTCAAGACAAAAACAAAAAGAAGCAGTCCGGAGGGGCAGCTGGTAAATCAGAATTCTGACGCCAGATGCACAGGTCTGGTTGAGGCAAGGCTTTTAAGATTCTACAAATAATGGGAGTCTGTAATTTCAGATCCTTGGGTCCTTCAGATTATCTGTCAAGGATATACCCTAGAGTTTCTTCATGTGCCAAGAAACAGATTTCTTCTAAACCACGATCAAGATCTCAGAGTTCTTTCTCTTCTGACAGAGTTTGTGGACAAGGGGGCTCTGGAACCGGTTCCCCCAGGAGAAGAATTTCTAGGAGTATATTCACATGTGTTTCCTGTCCCCAAACCAGATCACAAGTGGCAATTGATAATAGACTTGCATTTCCTGAACAAAATCTGATAAAAACAAGATTCAAGATGGACACCATAAGATCCCTTTACAGCCGCATACCTGCATGTGCCTATCAGGAGGGAAGACAGGAAATATTTACGAGTGGCGGTTCGTGTACATCAGAAGATCCTTCACTTCCAATTCCGAGCCCTTCCCTTTGGCCTGTCACTGTCCCCAAGAATTTTCACGAAGTTAGTGATAGTCCTGCTAGTGGGACTTCGTCTTCAGAGTATAAGAATCGTACTGTATCTCGACGATTGGCTAGTCATTGCCGACAACCCAGAAAACTTACAGCATCATCTTCTCTCTTGTCTTCAGTTGCTGAAACACATGGGATTTCTGGTGAATTTCCAAAAGTCAAAACTCTGTTCTACTTCATGCATTCAGTTTTTAGGGCTCATTGCAGATCTCCAACAAATGAAGATCTTTATGCCGGAAGACAAAATACTACAGATAAAGAACAAAGTGCTGAGAATTGGCCATTCCCCACAGGTAACAGTCAAGAAAGCTATGAATGTGTTGGGTATGTTAACGGCCACCCTAGAGGCAGTACCTTAGGCAAAGGCCCATTTCAGGGATTTTTAATATGAAATTCTCAGATGCTGGAACAAGAAATGGACGGCATTGGTTTGTCTCATAGCCCTGTCCTTTGAAGGTACGGAAAAACCTCCTGTTGTGGACCATTCGTTCAAACCTATTACAAGGAAATCATTTTCTCAGCAGCCACCAGGTGACCATTACTACGGATGCCTCTGCCACAGGGTGGGGTTCCCATTTAGAAGACAAATGGGCACAAGGTGTCGGGTCAATGGCGATGAAGTTGAGGTCCTCCAATTTTCGGGAGTTAAAAGCCATTCAGCTGGGCCTCCACCACTTTGAATCTAATGTCTCCAAGAAATCGGTTATATTACAGACAGACAACGTAACCGCAGCTTTCTATATAAACACGCAAGGGGGGCACGCGTTGTCTAACACTTCAGAAACTCTGTGCCCAGATTATGTCTTGGGCAGAGCCGGTAGTGACAGATCTCAGAGCAGTGCACATCAAAGGTGTGCTCAATCATCAGGCATATCTACTGAGCTGAGAGTCTCTAATTTCAACAGAATGGTCCCTGAACCCAATTTACTTCAGAATCCTGACAGACTTCGATCTGATGGCAACTCGAGAAAACCGGAAACTGGAGAAGTTTGGATCCTTAAAGGGGTACTCCGGTGAAAAACTCTTTTTTTTTTTTTTTAAATCAACTGGTGCCAGAAAGTTAAACAGATTTGTAAATTACTTCTATTAAAAAATCTTAATTCTTCCTGTACTTATTAGCTGCTGAATACTACAGCGGAAATTCATTTCTTTTTGAAACACAGAGCTGTCTGCTGACATCATGAGCACAATTCTCTCTGCTGACATCTCTGTCCATTTTAGGAACTGCTCAGAACAGCATATGTTTGCTATGGGGATTTCCTTTACTCTGGCAGTTCCTAAAATGGACAGAGATGTCAGAAGAGAACACTGTGATCATGATGTCAGCAGACAGCTCTGTGTTTCAAATGGAAAAGAATTTCCAATGTAGTATTCAGCAGCTAATAAGTACAGGAAGGATTAAGATTTTTTTAATATAAGTAATTTACAAATCTGTTTAACTTTCTGGCACCAGTTTATTTTAAAAAAAAATAGTTTTTCACCGGAGTACCCCTTTAAGAAGGTGGGATCATCCAGATATCCTGGACGCCTTTTTAATACCACGGAAAGGGAAGTTTTTCTACATGCTTCCTCCCATTCCAGTCCATAGAAACATAGAATGTGTCGGCAGATAAGAACCATTTGGCCCATCTAGTCTGCCCAATAATCTGAATCCTATGAATAGTCCCTGGCTCTATCTTATATGAAGGAGCCTTATGCTTATCCCATTAATGCCTAAACTCCTTCACTGTATTTGCAGCGACCACTTCTGAAGGAAGGCTATTCCATGCATCCACTACTCTCTCAGTAAAGTAATACTTCCTCATATTACTTATAAACCTTTGCCTCTCTAAATTAAAATGATGTCCTCTTGTGTCTCACCCAGAGTTCTCAGCAAGATCCTGATAGATCATCCAACCATGATCCTGGTTACTCCATTTTGGCCTTGCAGAGCCTGGTTTCCTGTCCTGCTATAATTGGCAGAGGGTGAATTCTTAAAGCTACCTACGGTTCCGGATCTGTTGCTCCAGAAGGGATTTCTACACCCGCATCCAGAGTTGCACCTGACGGTATGGTTACTGCAAGGGACAGATTAATACAGCAAGGTTTTTCTACAAAAGTAGTTAACACGCTTATGTCTTCCAGGAGTTCTTCTACAAAATTTGTATATTCAAGACTCTGGAAAAGATTTTTAAGCTGGTTGAGTCAATTTCATCTTCAGTTCACATCTATTCTGCAATTTCTCCAGGACGGCTATGACAAAGGATGAAATACCTTAACCCCTTAAGGACCCAGCCATTTAACACCTTAGGACCCGGCCATTTTTTGCACATCTGACCACTGTCACTTTAAACATAATAACTCTGGAATGCTTTCAGTTATCAATCTGATTCCGAGATAGTTTTTTTGTGACATATTCTACTTTAACTTAGTGGTAACATTTTTTGATAACTTGCATCCTTTCTTGGTGAAAAATCCCCAAATTTGATGAAAAATTTGAAAATTTTGCATTTTTCGAACTTTGAAGCTCTCTGCTTGTAAGGAAAATGGATATTCCAAATATTATTATTTTTTATTCACATATACAATATGTCTACTTTATATCTGCATCATAAAATTGACGAGTTTTTACTTTTGGAAGACACCAGAGGGCTTCAAAGTTCAGCAGCAATTTTCCAATATTTCACAAAATTTCCCAAATCACAATTTTTCAGGGACCAGTTCAGGTTTGAAGTGAATTTGAAGGGTCTTCATCTTAGAAATACCCCACAAATGACCCCATTATAAAAACTGCACCCCCCAAAGTATTCAAAATGACATTCAGTCAGCATTTTAACCCTTTAGGTGTTTCACAGGAATAGCAGCAAATTGAAGGAGAAAATTCACAATTTTCATTTTTTACACTCGCATGTTCTTGTAGACCCAATTTTTGAATTTTTACAAGGGGTAAAAGGAGAAAATGTATACTTATATTTGTAACCCAATTGCTCTCGAGTAAGCACATACCTCATATGTCTATGTAAAGTGTTCGGCGGGCGCAGTAGAGGGCTCAGAAGGGAAGGAGCGACAAGGGGATTTTGGAGCGTACAATTTTCTGAAATGGTTTTTGGGGGGCATGTTGCATTTAGGAAGCCCCTATGGTGCCAGAACAGGAAAAAAAGCCCACATGGCATACCATTTTGGAAACTATACCCCTTGAGGAACGTAACAAGGAATAAAGTGAGCCTTAATACCCCACAGGTGTTTCACGACTTTTGCATATGTAAAAAAATTTAAAAAAGATTTCAATAAAATGTGTTTCCCCCAAAATTTCACATTTTTGCAAGGGTTAATAGCAGAAAATACCCCCCAAAATTTGTAACCCCATCTCTTCTGAGTATGGAGGTACCCCATAAGTTGACCTGAAGCGCACTACGGGCGAACTACAATGCTCAGAAGAGAAGGAGTCATATTTGGCTTTTTGAGAGCAAATTTTGCTCGGGGGGATGTCGCATTTAGGAAGCCCCTATGGTGCCAGGACAGCAAAATAACCCCCACATGGCATACCATTTTGGAAACTAGACCCCTTGAGGAACGTAACAAGGAATAAAGTGAGCCTTAATATCCCACAGGGGTTTCACGACTTTTGCATACGTAAAAAAAAAAAATGTCACTAAAATGTGTGTTTCCCCCCCAAATTTCACATTTTTGCAAGGGTTAATAGCAGAAAATACCCCCCAAAATTTGTAACCCCATCTTTTCTGAGTATGGAGGTACCCCATAAGTTGACCTGAAGCGCACTACGGGCGAACTACAATGCTCAGAGAGAAGGAGTCATATTTGACTTTTTCAGAGCCAATTTTGCTCGGGGGGCATGTAGCATTTAGGAAGCCCCTATGGTACCAGAACAGCAAAATAACCCCCACATGGCATACCATTTTGGAAACTAGACCCCTTGAGGAACGTAACAAGGGGTACAGTGAGCATTTACCCCCCACTGGTGTCTGTCAGATCTTTGGAACAGTGGGCTGTACAACATTTTTAATTTGCGCAGCCCACTGTTCCAAAGATCTGTCAGACACCAGTGGGGTGTAAATTCTCACTGCACCCCTCATTACATTCCGTGAGGGGTGTAGTTTCCGAAATGGGGTCACATGTGGTTTTTTTTTTTTTGCGTTTGTCAAAACTGCTGTAACAATCAGCCACCCCTGTGCAAATCACCTCAAATGTACATGGCGCACTCTCCCTTCTGGGCCTTGTTGTGTGCCCCCAGAGGGCTTTACGCCCACTTATGGGGTATCTCCGTAGTCGGGAGAAATTGCATTACAAATTTTGGGGGGCTTTTTTCCCTTTTACCTCTTGTCAAAATGAAAAGTATAGGGCAACACCAGCATGTTAGTGTAAAAAATTAATTTTTTTACACTAAAATGCTGGTGTAGACCCCAACTTCACCTTCATAAGGGGTGAAAGGAGAAAAAGCCCCCCAAAATTTGTTAGGCAATTTCTCCCGAGTACGGCGATACCCCATATGTGACCCTAAACTTTTGCCTTGAAATACGACAGGGCTCCAAAGTGAGAGCGCCATGCGCATTTGAGGCCTGAATTAGGGATTTTCATAGGGGTGGACATAGGGGTATTCTACGCCAGTGATTCCCAAACAGGGTGCCTCCAGCTGTTGCAAAACTCCCAGCATGCTTGGACAGTCGATGGCTATCCGGCAATACTGGGAGTTGTTGTTTTGCAACAGCTGGAGGCTCCATTTTGAAAACAGTGGCGTACCAGACGTTTTTCATTTTTATTGGGGAGGGGAGGGGGGCTGTGTAGGGGTATGTGTATATGTAGTGTTTTTTACTTTTTATTTTATTTTGTATTAGTGTAGTGTAGTGTAGTGTTTTTAGGGTACAGTCACATGGGCAGGGGGGGTTACAGCAATTTTCCCGCTGCGAGTTTGAGCTGCCGCGCAAAATTTGCTGCAACGCAAACTTGCAGCCTGATACTCACTGTAAGCCCCTGCCCATGTGAATGTACCCTCTACATTCACAGGGGGGGGGGACCTCCAGCTGTTGCAAAACTACAACTCCCAGCATGCACAGTCTATCAATGCATGCTGGTAGTTATAGTTTTGCAACAGCTGGAGGCACACGGGTTGGGAAACACTGAGTTAGGAAACAGACAATGTTTCCCAACCAGTGTGCCTCCTGTTGTTGCAAAACCACAACTCCCAAACATTCTCAGGCATGCTGGAAGTAGTAGTTCGGCAACATCTTTAGAGCCAGATGTTGCTGAACTACAACTCCCAGCATGCTTGGAGTTGTAGTTTGCAACATCTGGAGGACTACAGTTTGCAGACCACTAATACAGTGGTTCCCAATCTGTGCCCTTCCAGATGTTGCAAAACTACAACTCCCAGTATGCCAAAACTGTCCAGGCATGCTGGGAGTTGTAGTTCTGCAACATCTGAAGGGCCAGATGTTACAGAACTACAACTCCCAGCATGCCTGGACAGTAAGGGCATGCTGAGGATGTGTAGTTTTGCAACATCTGGAAGGGCACAGTGGTCTTCAAACTGTGGACCTCCAGATGTTGCAAAACTACAACTCCCAGCATGCCCAGATGCCAAGGGCTGTCTGGGCATGCTGGGAGTTGTAGTATACAGGCTCCCAATACAGCAATGCATGTCGCTTTACGGCGACGTGCATTGCTGTAAAGGGCCCGACCGCGGCTGAAGATCTACTCACCTGTCGCCGCCGCCGCCATCTTCCTCGCCGGGATCCGGGTCTTCAGGGACGAGGTAAGTACCGTGGCCGGGCCCCAGCACTCCCCCGTCCCCTGCCGCGTCCTCCGGTCTTCCTCCCGTCCTCTCCGGACTTCCAGGGGCCGGGCAAGACGGGAGGAAGTAACCGCCTCCCCCCCCTGCGATTGGTCGGTTAACTAACCGAAGAATTGCAGGGGATCGGAGGAGGTGGCAGGCTTGCCACCTCGCTCCTATACTTCAGCATGGTCCTGGCTGTCTGTGACAGCCGGGATCATGCGAAATTACCAGGCGGTCGGGTCCCAGAGACCCGATCAGCCCTGTATCGCCGCAGATCGCAAGGGCGGTTTCCCTTGCGATTTGCGGCGATCGCCGACATGGGGGGCCTACATGGCCCCCCTCGGCGTTTGCCCTGGATCCCTGCTGAAGGATTTCAGCAGGGATCCACTTCCGATCTCCGCCGGGTGAGCGGCGGAGACCAGGAAAAGACCATGACGTGTGCATACGTCATGGGTCCTTAAGACCCAGGGTGTGATGACGTATGCATACGTCATGGGTCCTTAAGAGGTTAAAGGTACACATGACAGCCATCAATGCTATGTCTGATGGGAAATTTGCTAATGAGCCTGTGATCACAAGATTTTTCAAAGGATTAAGAAAATTTAACTACAGTTCGTCCTCCAGTAGCTTCTTGGTAGCTGGTCCTTGTACTAAACGCTCTTACCAAACCGCCCTTCGAGCCTATTTAAGAAATACAGAGTGGGCCATTTATAAGGATACACCTTAATAAAATGGGAATGGTTGTGGCACATTAGTATATGTGAGGGGGGAAACTTTTCAAGATGGGTGGTGACCATGGTGGCCATTTTGAAGTCGGACATTTTGAATTCAACTTTAGTTTTTACAATAGGAGGAGGGTCATGTGACGTATCAAACTTATTGGGAATTTCACAAGAGAAACAATGATGTGCTTGGTTTAACGTAACTTTATTTTTTCATGAGTTATTTACAAGTTTCTGACCACTTATAAAATGTGTTCAATGTGCTGCCCATTGTGTTGGATTGTCAATGCAACTCTCTTCTCCCACTCTTCACACACTGATAGCAACACCGCAGGAGAAATGCTAGCACAGGCTTCCAGTATCCGTAGTTTCAGGTGCTGCAGAATGGGCAAAACAAAAATTGGAACAGGACCCTCAGTTTACGCAGAAGATTTTGTACAGTGATGAGGAAACTTTTATGTGACAAACAAAACCACCGCTATTGGTCTTGAGGTACAAAGATAGTGGGGCCATTCTTCATCAATGGAAACCTCAAGGCCACTGGATATGCAAAATTGCTACATGATGATGTGTTTCCCTCTTTATGCACTGAAGCTGGCACCTTCCCTGAGTTTTTCCAGCAAGATGGTGCACCACCACATTATGGTGTCAGGTCCGAGCATTGCTAGATGAACAGTTTCCTGGAGAGTGGATTGGTTGTCGTGGGCCAGTTGAATGGCCCCCAAGGTCTCCCGATCTGACCCCCTTAGACTTTTATCTTTGGGGTCATCTGAAGGCGCTTGTCTATGCTGTGAAGATACGAGATGTGCAGCACCTGAAATTACGGATACTGGAAGCCTGTGCTAGCATTTCTCCTGCTGTGTTGCTATCAGTGTGTGAAGAGTGGGAGAAGAGGGTTACATTGACAATCCAACACAATGGGCAGCACATTGAACACATTTTATAAGTGGTCAGAAACTTGTAAATAACTCATGAAAGAATAACGTTACGTTAAAACCAAGCACATCATTGTTTTTCTTGTGAAATTCCAAATACGTTTGATGTGTCACATGACCCTCCTCCTATAGAAAAAGCAAAAGATGGATTCAAAATGTCCGACTTCAAAATGGCCGCCATGGTCACCACCCATCTTGAAAAGTTTCCCCCCTCACATATACTAATGTGCCATAAACAGGAAGTTAATATCACCAACCATTCCCATTTTATTAAGGTGTATCCATATAAATGGCCCACCCTGTAGATCTTAAATGGCTATCCACGAAGCTCCTGTTCTTGATTGCTACCACCTCAGCCAAAAGGGTTGGAGAATTGCAGGCTCTTTCTTTCAGAGAACCCTATCTGAAGATCTTACCAGAGGGGGTGAAGCTTAGAACTATGCCTACATTCCGGCCTAAAGTACCATCCGCTGTCAATATCAGACATTTTTACAGTCTTTTTTCCGGATCCTACCAATGAAGAGCAGAGAAGAATTAATCGGTTGGATGGAAAACACTCCTTATCCTGTTATCTGAACCAAGCACAGGAATTCCATAAAGATGAAAATCTTTTTGTGTTACCAGCTGGTTATAATAGAGGTAACACATCCTCAAAGGATACGCACTACTATTGTGGAAGCCTACACTAGTGAAGGAAAGGAGCCACCTACACAGTTGAAATCACATTCCACCAGATCCACTGCTACTTCATGGGCAGAAAGAGAGCAAGTCTCGTTAATGGATATCTGCAATGCGGCTTCCTGGGCTTCATCCTCCTCCTTTGCCAGGTACTACAGGCTACAGATTAAGACCTCGAACCCAGCCTTCAGCACCGGAGTATTGTCTGCAGTTGCTAAGGAATAATCCCTCCATTTTTGGTCTTTGTTAGATCCCTTCTCTGCTGCCAAAGGGATGAGGAGGAAAATGGGTATTTTACTTACCGTAATTCTACTTTCCTCGAGTCCCGAAGGCAGCACAATACCCACCCAATAAAATTATTATTGTTGCATTGTGTCGGTCTATGTTATTACACAGTGTTTCTTGGATACTGGGACCTTTTTATGGAGCCTCTGGCCCATCCCAGCTGTTAATTAATTAATAGTTAATCTACAGGATGGTCCTGATTCGGGATAAGGAACTAGTATATCCCATCTGTGCTGCCTTCAAGACTAGAGGAAAATAGAATTATGGTAGGTAAAATACCCACTATCTCCCATAATTGAGTCCACCCCTCACATTATGTATATAGTATCTCCCATAAGTGAGTCCACCCCTCACATTATATATACAGTATCTCCCATAAGTGAGTCCACCCCTCAAATTATATATACAGTATTTCCCATAATTGAGTCCACCCCTCACATTATATATATAGTATCTCCCATAAGTGAGCCCACCCCTCACATTATATATACAGTATCTCATATAAGACTCCACGCCTCACATTATATATACAGTATCTACCATAAGTGACTCCACTCCTCATATTATATATACAGTATCTCCCATAAGTGAGTCCACCCCTCACATTATATATATATATACAGTATCTCCCATAAGTGAGTCCACCCCTCACATTATATATATATACAGTATCTCCCATAAGTGAATCCACCCCTCACATTATATACAGTATCTCCCATAAGTGACTCCACCTCTCACATTATATATACAGTATCTCCCATAAGTGAGTCCACCCCTCACATTATATATACAGTATCTCCCATAAGTGAGTCCACCCCTCACATTATATACAGGATCTCCCATAAGTGAGTCCACCCCTCACACTATATATACAGTATCTCCCATAAGTGAGTCCACCCTCACATTATGTATACAGTATCTCCCATAAGTGAGTCCACCCTCACATTATATATACAGTATCTCCCATAAGTGAGTCCACCCCTCATATTATATATACAGTATCTCCCATAAGTGAGTCCACCCCTCACATTATATATATATACAGTATCTCCCATAAGTGAGTCCACCCCTCACATTATATACAGTATCTCCCATAAGTGACTCCACCCCTCACATTATATATACAGTATCTCCCATAAGTGAGTCCACCCCTCACATTATATATACAGTATCTCCCATAAGTGAGTCCACCCCTCACATTATATATACAGTATCTCCCATAAGTGAGTCCACCCCTCACATTATATATACAGTATCTCTCATAAGTGAGTCCACCCCTCACATTATATACAGGATCTCCCATAAGTGAGTCCACCCCTCACATTATATTTACAGTATCTCCAAAAAGTGAGTCCACCCCTCACATTATATACAGTATCTACCATAAGTGAGTCCACCCCTCACATTATATATACAGTATCTCCCATAAGTGAGTCCACCCCTCACATTATATTTACAGTATCTCCCATAAGTGACTCCACCCCTCACATTATATATACAGTATCTCCCATAAGTGAGTCCACCCCTCACATTATATATACAGTATCTCCCATAAGTGAGTCCACCCCTCACATTATATACAGTATCTACCATAAGTGAGCCCACCCATCACATTATATATACAGTATCTCCCATAAGTTTGTCCACCCCTCAAATTATATACAGTATCTCCCATAAGTGAGTCCACCCCTCATATTATATATATATATATATATATATATATATATGTATGCACAACAATGGATTACCGCTCACCACACCCGCAGCTGCTCCTAAGTCCGTGCTGCGGACACGCCGGTACCGCCTCCGGCTCACACAATTTGCAACAAGGAAGATAGTCCGGCACAGAACTGTAGTATGCAGGTAAAAACTCAGAACTTTATTTCAGCATAACGCAGTACACAGAAGCCTGACGCGTTTCGCACCGGAGTGCTTAGTCGTAGGTAACAGGGTTACCTGTTACCTACGACTAAGCACTCCGGTGCAAAACGCGTCAGGCTTCTGTGTACTGCGTTATGCTGAAATAAAGTTCTGAGTTTTTACCTGCATACTACAGTTCTGTGCCGGACTATCTTCCTTGTTGCAAATATATATATATATATATATATATATATATATACAGTATCTCCTATAAGACTCCCATAAGTGAGTCCACCCCTCACACTATATATACAGTATCTCCCATAAGTGAGTCCACCCTCACATTATGTATACAGTATCTCCCATAAGTGAGTCCACCCCTCATATTATATATACAGTATCTCCCATAAGTGAGTCCACCCCTCACATTATATATACAGTATCTCCCATAAGTGAGTCCACTCCTCACATTATATATACAGTATCTCCCATAAGTGAGTCCACCCCTCACATTATATACAGTATCTCCCATAAGTGAGTCCACCCCTCACATTATATACAGTATGTCCCATACGTGAGTCCACCCCTCACATTATATATACAGTATCTCCCATAAGTGAGTCCACCCCTCACACTATATATACAGTATCTCCCATAAGTGAGCCCACCCCTCACATTATATACAGTATGTCCCATAAGTGAGTCCACCCCTCACATTATATACAGTATGTCCCATAAGTGAGTCCACCCCTCACATTATATATACAGTATCTCCCATAAGTGAGTCCACCCCTCACATTATATACAGTACCTCCCATAAGTGAGTCCACCCCTCACATTATATATATATATATATATATATATATATATATATATATATATAGTATCTTCCATAAGTTAGTCCACTCCTCACATTTGTAAATATTTTATTCTATCTTTTCATGTGACAACCCTGAAGAAATGACCCTCTGCTACAATGTAAGGTAGTGAGTGCACAGCCTTTATAAAGAATGTCTAAACCTAAGCAACAGAAGTAAGTACAACCCTAAGTGGAAATGTCCACATTGGCCCTAATTAGAAATTTTCTCTCCCTGGGGTCATGTGACTTGTTAGTGTTACAAGGTTTAAGATGTGAATAGTGTCTTAAGTTTCTTACATTTGGTGTTATCGCTCTTACTCTCTCTAATACTGGTCACTAGAAGTTCAACATGGCACCTCATGACAAAGAATTCTCTGAGGATCTAAAAAAAAAAAGAATCGTTGTTCTACAAAAAGATGGCTTAGATTATAGGAAGATTGTTAAGACCCTTAAACTGAGCTGCAGCATGGTGGGCAAGACCATGCAGTGGCTTCACAGGACAGGTTCCATTCAGAAAAAGCCTCGCCATGATCGACCAAAGAAGTTCAGTGCACATTCTCAGAGTCATGTCCAGAGGATGTCTTTGGGAAATAGAAGTATGGATGCTGCCAGCATTGCTGCAGAGGTTGAAGGGATGGGGGGTCAGCCTGTTAGTGCTCAGACCTACACCCCACACTGCATCAAATTGGTCTGCATGGCTGTTGTCCCAGAAGGAAGCCTCTTCTAAAGATGATGAACAAGAAAGCCCACAAACAGTTTGCTGAAGACAAGCAGACTAAGGACATGGATTACTGGAACAATGTCCTGCTGTCTGATGAGACCAAAATAAACTTATTTGGTTTAGATGGTGTCAAGCGTGTGTAGCGGCAACCAGGTAAAGAGTACAAAGGCAAGCGTGTCTTGCCTACAGTAAAACATGATGGTGGGAGTGTCATGGTCTGGGCCTGCATGAGCACTGTACTGGGCAACCAAGATCACCACTTTCTTACTAAAGAAGCTGAGGTTAAAGGTGATGTACTGGCCAAGCATATATGGGTGGGGGAACACAAGGTCTCTAACATCCACCAGCTCTGTGACGTCATCATGAAGGAGTGAAAGAGGACTTCAGTGGCAACCTGTGAACTTCTGATGAACTCCATACCCAAGAAGTGTATGGCAGTGCAGGAAAATAATGGTGGCCACAAAAAATATTGACACTTTGGATCCAATTTGGACATTTCCAGTCATTTGGACCGCTAGCTTGCTATCCCTGCATTCATTTGTTTTGTGACTTTAAGACACCGTTCATGGGAGGATCAGTGGCAACATTCATAAGGGGGCACTCTTAGGAAGTTTCAGTACAGCAGAGTTTTTGTCTTCTTCTCCAGATCTGTGCCTCCACACAATCCTGTCTCTGAGCTCTACAGGCAGTTTTTTCCCCCTATTGGCGATTTTTGCTCTGATGCATTGTCACCTGTGAGACCTTATATAGACAGGGCTGTGTCTTTCCAAATCTTGTCCAATCAGCTGTATTTACCACAGGTGACTCCAATTAATGTAGGAGAACATCTCCAAGATGATCAAGAGAGTGGGAGGATCAAAGAAAAAATGGAAAAATTCCAGCTTCCATGAAAAAGAAAAAAAGAGGATAAAATCCAAAAGTGTATTAAACATGATTAAAAGAGTAGTAAAAAACAAAAGGTATAAAAGCTAGGCAGAAACGCTGACACGTTTTGAACCAACCTGGTCATGATGGGGTCAGTTCAAAACGTGTCTAATTTCTGCCTTGCTTTTAAACCTTTTGGTTTTTTTGCTACTATTTTAATCATGTTATCCTCTTTTTTTTCCTTTTTCATGGGAGCTGGAATTTTTCTATTTTTTATTTGAACCTGTTCACACCAGGTATGCAGCCTGGATCACCTTTCCATGCTTCCTGATTGCTATGGACGTTTCTGAATGTGTTACTGCAGTATATGGCGGCGAGCTGATTTTCTTCTTGCTTTGTATAGAAATGGGAGGAGCCAGAGCAAAATTTCCAGTATCACGGATACTTATGTCCATGTGAAATTTCACTTTTTTTAAATAAATCTGCACAAATGTTCTAAAAAGATTATGGGGTATTAAGTGTGGATTACTTTTATTTTCACACAAGGCCTTGACATAACAAAATGTGAAGCAAGGTAAATGGTCTGAAAACTCCTTGAAAGAATTGTCATAATCTAAAAAGTATGAGACTTTTAAAAACAATTAGTTGGAATAAAACCAACATGTTTCTCCTCTGATGAAATTAAATTAATTTGATTTATTTACCTAATTTATTTATTTCATTTATGTATTTATTTTATTTTTATTTTTTTATCCTGTTTCTTGTATATTCTGACACCTGTGCTAAAACATAACTTTTAATTATGATTTGTTAAAACTGATAATACAACTTATGGTGAAGAACATTTTTTACATTTTTTTTCCCTCCAAAAAACTGATGGATTCAAGAGAAAAAAGAGAAAACTGCTACTCCTAGCAGTAGATGTTAAAGGGGTTCTCCGCACCCCTAGACATCTTATCCCCTATTCAATGGTGGAAGAGCGTGATGTCATGACTCCGCCCCATGTGACGTCACGCCCCGCCTCCTCAATGCAAGGACCTCCCATAGGCTTGCATTGAGGGGGCGGGGCGTGACATCACAAGGGGCGGAGTCGTTACATCACGCTCTTCCGACATTGTGGTCGGGATGCGAAGCCTCCAGCGTTGCCGGTGTGAGGTGAAAGCCGTACAGGTGGCTGCTGTAGCGGAGATCCCGGGGGTCCCCAGCAGTAGGACCCCGCCGATCTGACATCTTATCCCCTATCCTTTGGATAGGGGATAAGATGTCTAGGGTGCGGAGTATCCCTTTAAGATAACCTGGTGATAGAGAATTGATGATAAGGATATTCATCAATATATCCACCTTCCTATAACCACATTACCTAGCATACAAACTGATGGTCAAAGTACCGTACACTGACCTATAATAATTGTCTACCACTTACCAACGCGTTTCACCCGGTTGGTGACCAGGATCCTCCAGGGACAAGCTGGGACAAGCCCAAAAATAAACCTCCCCAGACATCACTGTCGCGGGGTGTTGTAAGTGCTCCACATGGAGCCAGTTGTATTTAGTATGCTACATTTAGACCAGTGTAAATGGAGTATTTTGGCTTTTTAGTGCGAAGTATCTGACACTATAACTGTATGTCCTAGTCTGATGTTATTTGGGTTCTGGTTTATTTTTAGTCTTGTCCCAGCTTGTTCCCTGAGGATCCCAGTCCCCAACAGGGTGAAACACATTGGTAACTGGTAGACAATTATTATAGGTCAGTGTACATTGACCATCAGTTTGTATGCTGGGTAATGTGGTTATAGGAAGGTGGATATATTGATGAATTGCCTTATCATCAATTTTCTATCACCAGGTTATGTTAACATCTACTGCAAGGAGTAGCAGTTTTCTCCTCTTTTCTCTTAACCCATCTGTTATTTGGAGGGGGGGGGGGGGAAATTCTTCACCACAAGGGGTATTATGAGTTTTAACAAATTGTAATTTAAAGTTATGTTTTAGTATAGGTGCTTCAGTAAATTGTGTGGATTTTTGCACAGTGCATTTTTTTTTGTTTAGTATACAGTGGTTCCTCAAGTTACAAAATTAATCAGTTCCAGGACGACCATTGTATGTTGAGACCAGAACTCTATGGAAACCTGGTATTTGGTTCTGATGCCCCCAAAATGTCATCCAAAAATAGGAAAAAGTGAGGATTAAACCAAAATAAGTAGATAACTAATACAGATAAAACAAGTCCTTACATTAAAAAAGTAATAAAGATCTGCTGGGAGCTGTAAATCACTGTCTATGTAGAGGACAGGAGCTTCTTCAGGGTCCTGTACTGTACACACATTGGCCTGCATTTATCAATGTAGGTGTAAGTGAAGCATTTATCATTGTAGGTGTAAGTGAAGCATTTATCATTGTAGGTGTAAGTGAATAATTTTTCTACACCTTTTTTTGTGTGCTGTAATGTGTAGGAGCACCAAATCTATTAAATGGTCACAGAGCATTTGATAAATTTTGTTCAGGTCACATCTTCTGAAATTTCTCTCTTCACATACACCAAAAAGCTAAGCTAAGTCTGGGCTAGTGTAGCTTTTCATAAAAAGGCGCAGTTCATGAAACCCTTCCATATCATGTGTATTGCCAAAATCAGTGGATTGCAACTCAAAATGAGCAGAAATGTGTAAAACAAAAGGCGCAAAAAAGGTGTAAATAAACCCTGCTTGCGCCTTTTTTGCACCTTTTCTAGACACAAAAAACAGTCTAAAGACAATGATAAATGTCGGCCTATGTGCTAAAAAAGTAAAATTGAGCCGTCCTCACCTGGTGTCCAAAGGAGCAGCTAACCCTGGCACAGGTAAAGAGCAGGACAGAACATGTAATACCTCCCTGTACTATAGGAGGCGCTACCAGACAGGAATTCAGTGCATACACTTCAGTAATACAAGGTTTTACCAGTGAATGCCCATTCTGATTGGTCAGATCTTCCAGCCATTGACACGTTTCACAGATCTGGACTGTATTGTATGTTGAGTCTGGTTTCAAGTTACAATGGTCCAGAAAAGATCATTGTATGTTGAAACTATTGTATGTTGAGGCCACTGTAAGTTGCGGGATCACTGTATCAGTATTTATTTGATTTTTCTGTGACATATATATTCTGAAAGCTAAATAATGTACACCAAGTCTATTCCGGAGTCCCATTTTGCATTATTCAGTTTAACTTTACTCCATATTCTCGATCTATGTATTGTGTATGAATAGCTAACAAATAATATATGAGTTCCCTTTAACATTCACTACAATATTTAGAATTCCAATTACGTCCCGGTCCAAGTTTACAAGAAGTAAATGATGGTGCGCGCAGTGATGGGCACATACAGGCTATATATAAGTTGTTTAATCCTGGGCAGCCTGGCTAACCAAACAGTGCATACCATCAATATATACACACAGTGGAAGGGAGCCTTTCACTATATATCCATCAACTGGCTTCAATATGTCAGACAATTCACTGTAGCGGTCTGCCGGCTATAATAATTTTTTATAATTTTTTTTTAACCATGGAAGGAAAAAATCTCTTAAACGTTTCATTTAGAGGAAGCCGCACCATTCATCAGAGACTTGTTATTTTACCTGCCAACATATATCTTCCTTGCGTCCATTCATCAAAGTGTCTGGACCGTGACCCTGTTTTTTCAATACGTCCTTATAGAATTAAATAGTTTTTTGGGGGGGAGATTCATGTCTGTGAGGCTTATTTATTATGTAATGGATAGTTCTGCATTGTATCCATGTCAATCCATGTTCCCAGCTGGGTTCATAGTTATATTTCCCAGATTCTTATTGCTTTAGAGCAGTAGTCTCCAAACTGCGGACCTCCAGCTGTTGCAAAACTACAATTCCCAGCATGCCTGGACAGCCGTTGGCTGTCCAGGCATGCTGGGTATTGTAGTTTTGCAACAGCTGGAGGTCCGCAGTTTGGAGACCACTGTACAGGATATAATATCTGTTTGACAAATCTAGATTACTTACCCCACAGTGACACAAGGTTACATATAATTTGATCCATATATATCCTAGAGCAGGGGTTTTCAAACTGAGGACCTTCAGCTGTTGCAAAATAACAACTCCCAGCATGCCCTGACAGCCGTTGGATTGTAGATTTACTTCTTACTGGATGGAGTTGCGCTTATAGCTCCATAACTCAGTAGACATGTAGAAGGTTGATGGGTCAGTAGCCTCGGGGTCCATCCCGCGTTCATGTACACAAGCCGATAATATAATCTCGACAGAGTGGTGCAGACAATTTATCCACCAACTGGGCCCATCCCGGGCCCTTCTTCCAATAGAACAGTATGGGGCATAGGGCATAGAGTCAGGGGCATGGCTATTAGGGGTGTAGAGGTAGCAGTCTCACCAGGGCCCTGGTGCCAAAGTGGACCCCAAAAGACATCTGCCCCAGAAGAAACCAGTATTATTATTGGCAAATTGAGGCCCTGTTGCAGATTTTGCATTGGGCCCCAGAAACTAAAAGTTATGTCTCTGGTATGAGTCAGAGTTGAGTGGTGACCATGGTGTTATGGCGGGACCACGGGGTGTAGTGGTGTAGGTAGCAGGGCCAGATGGTATTTACCCCTGGGGCAAGATGTTAACTCCTAGTGTTCATGACTAGAGATGAGCGAACTTTTCAAAAATTTGATTCGGCCAATTCGCCGAATTTTCCCAAAAAGTTTGTTCCGATCCGAATTTTTTCGTGGCGAATCTATATTAAAAAAAGCCATTTATAGCCTACATACAGCCTCTATAGGGGAATATAACACTTTGCTGTGTTCTAAAACGCATATGGAGTGTGCTGGGGTAGTGAAATAATACTGTTATTCAGAATAACATGCAGATTACCGGCATCGCTTTTAGAATCACTGCCGCACAGCAGCACAATGACAGAGCCTGGTGGTGGCATCAGTGTCATATAGTGACTGAATAACATAGCGTGGAAGTGTTGGCAGCATGAGGAGACCATTTAGTGGCTGAATGGCACAGCATGGAGGTGTTGGCAGCATGAGGACACCATATAGTGGCTGAAGGACACAGAAGGGAGGTGTTGGCAGCATGAGGACACCATATAGTGGCTGAATGGCACAGCGTGGAGGTGTTGGCAGCATGAGGAGACCATATAGTGGCTGAATGACACAGCTTGGATGAGGCTGAAGCATGAGGAGACCATATAGTGCCTGAATGACACATAATGGAGGTGTTGGCAGCATGAGGACACCGTATAGTGGCTGAATGGCACAGCCTGGAAGTGTTGGCAGCATGAGGAGACCATTTAGTGGCTGAATGGCACAGCGTGGAGGTGTTGGCAGCATGAGGACACCATATAGTGGCTGAATGACACAGCTTGGATGAGGCTGAAGCATGAGGACACCATATAGTGGCTGGTGTTGGCAGCATGAGGACACCATATAGTGGCTGAATGGCACAGCATGGAAGTGTTGGCAGCATGAGGAGACCATATAGTGGCTGAATGACACAGCTTGGATGAGGCTGAAGCATGAGGAGACCATATAGTGCCTGAATGACACAGAATGGAGGTGTTGGCAGCATGAGGACACCATAAAGTGGCTGAATGACACAGCTTGGATGAGGCTGAAGCATGAGGACACCACACCATATAGTAGCTGTATGACACAGAATGGAGGTGTTGGCAGCATGAGAACACCATATAGTGGCTGTATGGCACAGTGTGGAGGTGTTGGCAGCATGAGGACACCATATAGTGTCTGAATAACACAGCTTGGATGAAGCTGAAGCATGAGGACACCATATAGTGGCTGAATGACACAGCGTGGAGGTGTTGGCAGCATGAGGAGACCATATAGTGGCTGAATGACACAGCATGGAGGTGTTGGCAGCATGAGGAGACCATATACTGGAGGAATGGCACAGCCCGGAGTTGCCAGCAGCAGGAGTAGGCACTAGGCCTTCACAATCCCTAAGATTAAAAGATGAATTAAGAAATTTAAACCAAAGATTTTGGATAGCGGGTGCTACCTATGAGAAAATTAGAAATTACCAGACCCAGGCCAAACAGCGGCATCAGTAACCCATTTTTGTCTGAATGACACAACCTGTAGTTGGCTGATGCACGAGTACACACCAGGGCTTCACAATCCCCCCCAAAAAACACCACAATTTTAGAAATTTTTGGAAAAGATTTTGGATAGCGGGTGCTACCTATGAGAAAATTTGAAATTACCAGACCCAGGCCCCACAGCGGCATCAGTAACCCATATATTGCCTGAATGACACAGCCTGGAGTTGGCTGATGCACGAGTTCACACCAGGGCTTCACAATCCCCCCAAAAAACACCACAATTTTAGAAATTTTTGAAAAAGATTTTGGATAGAGGGTGCTACCTATGAGAAAATTTGAAATTCCCAGACCCAGGCCCAGTAGTGCCATCAGTAAACCATATATTGCCTGAATGACACAGGCTGGAGTTGGCTGATGCATGAGTACGCACCAAAGCTTCACAATCCCTAATAAAAAAGACAAAAATTTTTGACGAAAATTTTTTACGAAAATTTAGGACAGCGAGTGCTCTCTATATATTACCAGAATGACGCAGCCTGGAGTTGGCTGCAGCATGAGGAGACCATTGACATGTGTGATTTTTTTATTTGAAATTTAAATCAAAATTTGTGTCCCGGACCCCGCCGTGTGGGTACAAAGGACCTAATCTCCCAAGCACCCACAGGGCTCATGTGGCCATAAGATGTAGGCGCAACGTCTCCATAGCCCTGACCGGCCATTTTTGGTTTTTGTACCTTTGTTTAAGAACAAGCGCATATCCAAGAGTCCAGAAGACTCTATAATGCAGGACGGTGGACCACCAAAAGACATTCTTCTATAAAATAATTTTTTATGAAATAAAGAAGCAGAGTTCATCCCTCTGCGTATTTTTTTTTAGAAAATATTACTTAAAAAATCACACGCAACAATAGTTCAATGGTGTAATGGTTATTATTGTGGAAAATTCAAGTTTATTACTGTCCTCGGATCGGCCCTGGTGGGGTAGGAGAAGGCCCTAGCAGAGCGCCGAGAATTTAAAAAATCATTGTTGAAATTAGCATTAAGCATGTATTAGCTACTGCTAAACTTCCAAAAATTTAAGGCCCAAGGCCTGAGGCATCAGGGAGGCAATTATTTCCTGAAAGACACAGAATGAGTCAGGAGCAGTCATTTGCAGTACCCAAGAGGGTTTCATAACCAACCCCTTACATTTAAAGATCAATGTTGAAATTTGCATTAAGCATGTATTTAGCTACTGCAAAACATCCAAAAATTGAAGGCCCAATGCCTGAGGCATCAAGGAGGCAAGTAGTTCCCGAAAGACACAGAATGAGTCAGGAGCAGTCATTCGCAGTACCCAAGAGGGTTTCATAACCATCCCCTTACATTTAAAGATCAGTGTTGAAATTTGCATTAATCATGTATTTAGCTACTGCTAAACATCCAAAAATGTAAGGCCCAAGGCCTGAGGGCAGGGAGGCAAGTAGTTCCTGAAAGACACAGAATGAGTATGGAGCAGGCATTCGCAGTACCCAAGAGGGTTTCATAACCCCTTACATTTAAAGATCAATGTTGACATTTGCATTTAGCATATATTTAGCTACTGCTAAACATCCAAAAATTAAAGGCCCAAGGCCAGAAGCATCAGTGAGGCAAGTAGTTCCTGAAAGACACAGGATGAGCCAGGAGCAGGCAATCGCAGTACCCAAGAGGGTTTCATAACCAACCTCTTACATTTAAAGATGAATGTTGAAATCTGCATTAAGCATGTATTTAGCTACTGCTAAACATCCAAAAATTGAAGGCCCAAGGCCTGAGGGCAGGGAGGCAAGTAGTTCCTGAAAGACACAGCATGAGTATGGAGCAGGCATTCGCAGTACCCAAGAGGGTTGCATAACCCCTTACATTTAAAGATCAATGTTGACATTTGCATTAATCATATATTTAGCTACTGCTAAACATCCAAAAATTAAAGGGCCAATGCCAGAAGCATCAATGAGGCAAGTAGTTCCTGAAAGACACAGGATGAGCCAGGAGCAGGCAATTGCAGTACCAAAAAGGGTTTCATAACCCTAATTGATAACCCAAGAGGGTTTCATAACCAACCATAATTGGGAAATGTTGGTGTAGCAGCATGGTCAATCTACTCTGAGGCATCTGGCATTGGTGGCTGGAAATCCTGGCTGATCCATCCCTAATTCATCTTGACAAACGTCAGTCTCTCCACATTTTTAGTGGACAGACGAGTTCGCCTTTGGGTGACTATGGCCCCGGCCGCACTAAACACCCCCTCTGATGGCATACATTTTACAGTATAACACATGGCAGAAAATATATATACATAAGGGGACAGGTGTTGAGGGCACAGGGGACACTGCAGCGAGACTTCCTGACAGGGCAGCAAGAGTACAGGAGTAGAACTCCTGCACTTGGCCACCACAAACTCCCCCTGTTAAACACAGCCATCCTCGGCGCCCGTCCTGGAGGGCAGACAACAGAAAGTGGCCACTGGGGCCTGGTGATGACAACAGTTCCTGGGGCATTATTGTAGAATGTCCTTCACAGGTCTGAATATGAATATGAGTAACAAAAACAAGGGACAAGTCCATGTAGCACTTTGTGAAAATGTCCATACATGCTACAATGGGAATACATTTGTAAACATATGGGAATTTATAAACCTTGAAACTGCATACTTAATACAATTAAGCATATTTAAACACATATGGTGCGGATTGGGCTGCCAGAGACTCTCTACCCAATGCCTTAGCTGCTGGGGCCCATTGGCACTAGCTACTTCTCCCCAGAACTCTATACATGTGTGTATACAATATACCAATGTTACCTTTATATAAAGCAACTCTTTCATTATATGTGCCTTACTCATATCTCAGGGGAACCCTCTGGCCAGTAGAGCACCCTGTACATGTGGACAGGAAAAATGATTAGACATGTGTACATTAGACAACTGTGGACTAGTAATATACCTCCTGGCTACAGTCCTAACTAGCTATTATACACAATACACTTCTTTACATGACATTAGCATTTGACTATGCTAAACTGACTGAAATAGATGACACACTATACTGACAACTTTTATAGGGTACTATCATTCATGGTACCGAGCTGGTATTTGTCATGGCAGTGAGGATATGCTCCTCCCGACAGAGTCAGGATACCTCTTATATACTGTAAATTGCCATGAACAAAAGACACTGTACGCTTGGACATTTTTGTACAAACAAATTATATAGAGGGGCCCGACGAAGCGCTGAGTGCGTGATATGGACCGTCGCCCAACCCTCTCTCCCCCACCCACTGACCCAGTGAGTGCTCCATTTCTTTTTTGCTTGTCATGGAATAAACATATTATATACACTTTATTACATTATGCCTGTGGATAACAGGTAGACTCGGTAATGGTGGGGCTGATGATAACCACACTTTGCACCACAGCAGCTTGTGCCACTGGGGGAACAGCAGTTGGTGCCTGTTGGGCCGGCCAAACATCCTCTGCGGGAGTAGGCCGAGGCACTTCAGTTGGTGCCCACTATTTAGGCCAAACCTCCTTGACCACTGGAGTAGGCCTGGGCACTTCTGTAGATGACTGTGGTAAAAACTTTGGTGCCATGACAGGCACTTTGGGCAAGTAGACCTCTTCTTTCTGGACGGTACCTCTAATTTTAGGTGACAGCAAACCAAAGGGATCTGCATCCCAGTAATCCGAGTAGGCAAACGGAATCTGAGTTGAATTCTTCTGACGGGTCACCGCAGCCGCCCATTCTCCTTACATATGAGTACAGGAGTATACTCCACGATCTCCCCGCTCTCTAGAGAATGCAGTGATGGGGGGATATAGTCTCTCTGCACTGCCCGATGATTGATCAAGATGTTCCCACCATGACAACAGTCCATGAGGGTGCCAAACCCCCGCACTTTGTCAAATTTTACCACTGTGGCTTGGCGGCGATCCAGGGGTGGCTCTCCATCTCGGGATGCTCCAGCTTTCTGATGTACAGGGCCTCTAATGCTTTGGTGTCCTGTTGCTGCACCTGTCAAACCTCAAATGGCAGCAGCTTCGGCCCATATTTCTCCATTCTTTGTGCCCTCAGCCTTTCTACAATCTCGGCCACCTGGGCTTCTCTCCTGGCCCTCTCGGACTGGGACATTGGAACTGGGGGATGGGACTTCCCTGGCAGGGGAAGAAGGTGCCCCCTAATGTATTGGATTAGTCCGGGCTCATCGCACAGTAGCCACGGGGTAACAGTGGGGACCAGGGGCGTAGAGCAGACTTCTGGACCTGGGGGGTGGGTTTGCTCTGGGCTAGGGGAAGAATGAGGGGTAGAGAGAGCAGCCTCAGCCAGGGTTCTCACTTCTGACTCCTCCGTATGGATTTCAGCCTAGTTTCCCCAGGTCCGGTGGTGAGAGGGCAGCCTCACCGGCAATGATGCACGGGAAGATGCCGGCGTTCCCTATGTCGGGGGTGCTGGCCAGTCTCCATTGTCCTCAGACAGCGGGACTTGGTAGCAGGCCTCTTCTGCCCTGTAATGCGCTGTAAATGATCTGCCAGCACCTGAAACATTTGCCCCATGGCGACTTTCCGGGCACCATCTTGGGACACTCCGACCTCATGCTTGCCTGTTTCGACATGTTGCTCCACTTGCAGACTTCTGGCAAACTGAGAGGATCCGGCGACGTTCATCAGCGGTGCTGTGCTGACCTCCGCTCCCCTGGCAACAAGGGGCGGATCTTTACAGTTCCACTTCGGCAATGATACAGCAACATGGTTTCCACGCCCAGAGGGGGGGATGCTGACCAGCACGGGACATTTCCGCACGCTTCTCTGGCACATCTTTAACCCTTGCAGGTAAGGCAACACTTTGTAATGTAACATAGCTTCGGACCTGATCTTGCACATGGTTTGACACAGTACTTGAACACTTCACAATGGCGGACAACAGTCTTTTCTTCACCTCCCCTTCTATTTCACAAGCATCTCGGGTTAAACACTTGGCAAAGTCCTGTACACTTTCTGGCGCAAACTTTATTCACATCAGCGTGCAATTTTCTGACAACACTGGACACAGTTCAGACTTGGGGGGTACTTTAGACTTAAGGCGTATCCTGTTCGTAGGATGCCAAAAGTTGTGGTAGAGGGTGTGATGCAGGGCAGATAAAATTATCCTAGGGGCAGATGGCATTAACCCCTTGTATTTGTGATGCCTCAATACCACCCAAAGGCACACTGCTGGATCCTGGGCTAGGCACGGGGGCAATAATGATTCTGACGCTAAGTTACGGACAACGGTAGCTTTACTGAGTGACAGATGGAACAGTCTATACAGTTCAGCCAGGCCCACGGAGGGGACCAGTGATGGGGACAGGATATGACAACAAGATATGTGGACGGGATATGAGGACGGGATATGAGGTCAGGATATGAGGTTGGGATATGAGGACGGGATATGAGGACGGGATATGAGGTTGGGATATGAGGTCGGGATATGAGGATGGGATATGAGGACGGGATATGAGGACAGCATATGGGGTCAGGATATGGGGACGGGATATGACAACAATATATGAGGATGGGATATGAAGTGAAAAGTTCCTCCTTTGTTGATTTTCCTCCCCAACAAGGATTGGGAAGGAAAAGCCAGGCAATGCCGGGTACTTAGCTAGTAGCTAGTCTATATATATATATATATATATATATATATATATATATATATATATATCTCAATGGCCGACATTTATCATTGTGTTTAGACTGTTTTTTGTGTCTACAAAAGGCACAAAAAGGTGCAAGCAGGGTTTATTTGCGCCTTTTTTTTCTGCCTTTTTGTTTACACATTTCTGCTAATTTTGAGTTGCAATCCACTGATTTTGGCAATATACATGATATGGAAGGGTTTTATGAACTGCACCTTTTTGTAAAAAGGAGCAAAAAAAGGGGCAAAGCCACTGAAAAGTCTCTAAAACTACACCAGCCCAGACTTAGCTTAGCTTTTTGGTGTATGTGAAGAGAGAAATTTCAGAAAATTTTTACCTGCACAAAATGTATAAAATGCTCTGTAACCATTTAATAAATGTGGTGCTCCTACACATTACCAGCACACAAAAAAAGGTGTAGAGAAATGCTTCACTTACACCTACATTGATAAATGCCAGCCAATGTGTGTGTATGTGTGTATGTATGTATGTATGTATGTATGTGTGTGTATGTGTGTATGTATGTATGTGTGTGTGTGTGTGTGTGTGTGTGTTTGTATGTGTATATGTTCCAGCATCACTTCCAAACCACTAAAGATATTAACATGAAACTTGCCACACATGTTACTTATATGTCAACAACAAACATTGGATAGATAATTTAACCCTTACCCACCCCTATTTGTGAGAGTTGGGTTTTTATTCAAAGTCCCATACAAGTCTATGGGAAATATATGTTACTGCATAACTTCCAAACAGCTGGAGATATTTCGATAATTGTTGGTCACATGTTACTTATATGTCAAATAAAAATATATAATAATTAAAATTAACACCTAACCTGCCCCCAAATGTGAAGGATGGGGCTTTTGTTTCAAGTCCCTTGCAAGCATATAGGACTTCTGGTGCCTTACTCCACAAGCTCCGCTCTGCTTCTCCTGGTGAATGCGTCAGTCCAGCTGGAAAGCCACACCCTCCCTGCATGCCATGTCCCCTCTCACAAAGACATGCCCACCTTTTAAGCCACACCCCTTTTATTTTCATCTTACAATATCTTTACCACAGCGCACCCCCACCTGAGGACGGGATATGAGGATTAGAAAGGAGGATTAGCTATGGGGATGGGATATGAGAACAAGATATGAGGATGGGATATGAGGTCGGGATATGAGGATGGGATATGAGGACGGGATGTAAGGACGGGATATGAGGATGGGATATGAGGACAAGATATGAGGATGGGCTATGAGGACAGGATATGAGGACGGGATATGAGGTCGGGATATGAGGACGGGATATGAGGTCGGGTTATGAGGACGGTATATGAGGTCGGGACATGAGGTCGGGGTATGAAGACAGGATATGAGGTCGGGATATGAGGTTGGGATATGAGGACGGGATATGGGGTCAGGATATGCGGTCGAGATATGAGGATGGGATATAGGGATGGGATATGAGGACAGGATATAGGGACGGAATATGTGGACGGAATATGAGGACGGGATATGGAGTCACACCCCTTTTATTTTCAGCTTACAATATCTTTACCACAGCTCACCCCCACCTGAGGACGGGATATGAGGATTAGAAAGGAGGATTAGCTATGGGGACGGGATATGAGGACAAGATATGAGGACGGGATATGAGGACGGGATATGAGGTCGGGATATGAGAACGGGATATAAGGATGGGATATGAGGATGGGATATGAGGACAAGATATGAGGACGGGATATGAGGTCGGGATATGAGGTCGGGATATGAGGACGGGATATGAGGACGGGACATGAGGTCGGGTTATGAGGACGGGATATGAGGTCGGGACATGAGGTCAAGTTATGAGGACAGGATATGAGGATGGGATATGGGGTCAGGATATGGGGACGGGATATGAGGTCAGGACATAAGGTCGGGTTATGAGTACGGGATATGAGGTCAAGATATGGGGTCAAGATATACGTATGGGATATAGGGACGGAATATGAGGACAGAATATAGGGACGGAATATGTGGACAGAATATGAGGACGGGATATGGGGTCGAGATATGAGAACAACATATGAGGATAGGATTTGAGGTCGGAATATTAGGAGGGGATTTGGGGTCAGGATATGAGGAGGGAATATGGGGTCAGGATTTTAGGGACGGGATATGAGGATAAAAGCTTCCTCCTTTGTTGCTTTTCCTCCCGCACAAGGATAAAGTAGGAAAAACCTGGCTGCAACAGGTACTCAGCTAGTTAGCAAATAAATTCTTTAAAAATCAGACAATGGGATTTTATGGATTTTTTTTCTCATTATGTCTCTCATAGTAGAGGTAAACCTATGATGAAAATTACAGACCTCTCATCTTTTTAAGTGGGAGAACTTGCACAATTGGTGGCTGACTAAATACTTTTTTGCCCCACTGTATGTATAAAGCCTGATGGGCTGTATTTGTGCGAGGGGCGGAAGTAATTATCGCTCCCTGCAATTCCAGGTGGGGCTTATTGGGAACAGGTGGGGGCGTGTGTATATAACTTCCCCCTCTCCTACAAGGGCGGAGCACGTGTCTGTGGAATCTCTGCTTCCTGTGTCTGTTGTTTCAATCTCCCACAAAAATCTTCAGAGATGCTTCTCACGGTGCGGAGGCCTCGCTGATCATGAGTCGGGGGGGGGGCAGGCGCGGCATTCCGGGCAGCTCCGCTGGCTGTCTTATCTGGGTATGCTGTGTCTCACTCTGATTATAAGGTAATATTGGGCAGGTATGGTTCTGGCTGGCTCTGCCCGCAGCGGTAGTGGGGGACAGGAGCGGCAAGCAGGTGAGTTAAATCTGTGCTGGGGGTGGTGCGGCCTCAGCATTTCGCGCAGCCCGCTAGCTGCCTCATGGCGACATGTGGACTGCCCGCCACCCACACAACTACAATTGTCTATGCTCTTGTCTGCTATCGTTAATCTAAAGTATAGTGTAATGCTCTGCAGAGGGTTGTTTCAATATGACGTTTGCTGTATACAGTGTGGTGCAATGCTCTGCAAAGAGTTGTTTCAATATAACTTTTGCTGTGTGCTGCGGTGCTCTGCGGGGTATACGGTGCCCTTGCAGTATACAGTACAGTGTAATGCTCTGCAAAGGGTCTCGTTACAATATAACATGTACTGTATAACGGTATAGTGCAGTGCTCTGCAGATGGTCTCGTTACAATATAGTATACATGATATACAGTTATGGTGCAATAATCTGCAGATGGTCTTGTTACAATTTAGTATACATGATATACAGCTATGGTGATGCTCTGCAGATGGTCTCATTACAATATAGTATACATGATATACAGCTATGGTGCTATGCTATGCAGATGGTCTTGTTACAATATAATATATACTATAATATATACTCATTATAAACAAACTTTATACAGTTAGTGCAATGCTCTGCAGATGGGATGGTTTCAATACGACATATTATATAGGACATAGTGCAATGCTCTGCAGAGGGTAGTTACAGTTAGCATGTCCAGTGTGGTGCTCTGCGAAGGGTCTCGTTGCAACACAGGGTGGCATTTACTGTTTGGTGTGGTGCAATACTCTGCAGAGAATCACGTTGCAGGGTAGCATATGCTGTGTGTGGTGATGCAGTGCTCTGTAGACTGTCTTGTTTCAATATAGTATATAGTAGGGTGCAATGCTCTGTAGAGATATAACATAGGATACATCCAATTAAATCATAGTATAAACTGTGTAATGCTCGTTATTTGCACGATCATGGTTCATACGCTTGGTTTATTATGGGCATACACGCATTACTGGTACAAGGTGCACACGAGTAGAGCATCTTCACGGTTTGATAACTCCATAAGTTTCTTATTTTCCGTACTCTCATGGTTAATTCATACGCTTATGGCACACTTCTCGTACGCGCATAGTATGTATACAGTTTCATGTGCTAATATCATTATATACGGTACATATACTCACTGACGATACATTTACAGCATTTATATTGTGTAAACTCGTTTATGCTGTTCACCTCATGGTTATTCTCTCACTCGCTGGTGTTTTACACGGTCCACAAACTTGGCATTTATGCTGTTCACATATTCTTGGCATGTTCACGGTCTTACATTCTTTCTACCATGTTACGTTCATGGCAATCACACACCTCATAATTATCACTGGTTCATACACTCAAAGTATCGTTCGGTTCATATGTTAATGGTATTTTCATACTGGTTACGGCAGTATACTGCCTATAGCAATTATACGGTTCATACACTCATGGCAGTTATAGTGGTCACACGCTCACGGTTCTTAAGTTGTTCACATGTTCACCGCATTCATACACGCAGGTTTCATACGCTCATGGCAGTTATATTGGTCACACGGTTATGGTTTTGTTGTTCGCGCGTTCATCGCATTCATACACACAGGGTTCATACGCTCATGGCGTTTGTATTGGTTGCGCGGTCATGGTTTTGTTCACGCGTTCACCGCATTCATACACGCAGGGTTCATACGCTCATGGCAGTTATATTGGTTACAGGGTCATTGTTTTGTTGTTCACATGTTCACTGCATTCATACACGCAGGTTTCATACGCTCATGGCAGTTATATTGGTCACACGGTTACGGTTTTGTTGTTCACACGTTCATCGCATTCATACACGCAGGGTTCATACGCTCATGGCAGTTATATTGGTTACATGGTCATGGTTTTGTTGTTCACATGTTCACTGCATTCATACACGCAGGTTTCATATGGTTCTCACACATAGTGTCATGCTGTTTCGTGCAGTTGTGGCCACGCGCTCATAGCATGTTCACAGCATTATACTGCTCATAGTACTTATACCTCATAGCGTCATACCACATATTAATTCGTAGCACATGTGCTCAACGCTTATACTGCACATGTACTTGTAGCATTTATACTGCACATACACATGGCCTACATCAGGCACATATGCTCTTAGCATTGATACCGCAAGTATACTCATAGCATTATACTGCTCATAGTATCATACCACTATACGCTCATAGCATTTATACCACATATGCTCGTTGTATTCATACCACAGACATGTTCACGTCATGTATATTGCACATAGAATTGTAGCAATACACTACACGGACATTCGTAGCATTCATTCTGTACATACGATGGTAGTATTTATTATGCTGACACATTGTAGTACTTCTGCGTACATGTAGCATTCATTCTGTTATGTTCTCTGCACTAACATCCATAGCGTTTACTGTACATGGGTAATGGTATTTATTCTGCATGTTCATCCATAGCTTCTACACTACACACATGCTCCCGTAGCTTTTACTGTACGTATGTTTATAGCATTCATTCTGTGTATTCGTGCATAGTCTTTTATACGGAAAGTTCACTCAGGTTTGTCAGGATGTAGCCCTATTGCCTGACTCCTCTTCAGGTTAAGGGGTCAATGTCGGTTGCTACTGACTCGTTCAGAGCAATCGCATTGTTGTTTATTGTCATGACCTGACAAGTTCTCAGGTCAGATACAACCTCCTCTGTTGTATTTCACATTTACGTTATCAGTTATAGTACACATATTCAACTATCTGGCACAGGTACTCATTCAAAGGGTGGTCATCATTTTAGTGGCACTAATCGGCTGTTCAATACCCGGTCACCTGACTCGTTCCTTCAGGGGTTGAATCGCGGTTGTTGCTGACTCACATTCAGAGCAACCACTTTCAGGAATACTCACAATGTTAACCTGTTGCCTGACTCCTCTTCAGGTTAAGGGGTAATGTCGGATGCTGTCACGATGCCGGCTGGCAGGTAGTGGATCCTCTGTGCCAGAGAGGGATGGCGAGGACCGTGCTAGTGGACCGGTTCTAAGCCACTACAGGTTTTCACCAGAGCCCGCCGCAAAGCGGGATGGTCTTGCTGCGGCGGTAGTGACCAGGTCGTATCCACTAGCAACGGCTCACCTCTCTGACTGCTGAGTAGGCAGAAGCAAAGTCGGACGTAGCAGAAGGTCGGGGGCAGGCGGCAAGGTTCGTAGTCAGGGGAGATAGCAGAAGTTCTGGTACACAGGCTTTAAACACACAAAACGCTTTCACTAGGCACAAGGGCAACAAGATCCGGCAAGGGAGTGCAAGGGAGGAGACCAGATATAGCCAGGGAGCAGGTGGGAGCCAATTAAGCTAATTGGGCCAGGCACCAATCATTGGTGCACTGGCCCTTTAAGTCTCAGGGAGCTGGCGCGCGCGCGCCCTAGAGAGCGGAGCCGCGCGCGCCAGCACATGACAGCAGGGGACGGGAACGGGTAAGTGACCTGGGATGCGATTCGCGAGCGGGCGCGTCCCGCTGTGCGAATCGCATCCCCAACGGCCATGACAGAGCAGCGCTCCCGGTCAGCGGGACTGACCGGGGAGCTGCAGGGAGAAAGACGCCGTGAGCGCTCCGGGGAGGAGCGGGGGCCCGGAGCGCTAGGCGTAACAGTACCCCCCCCCTTAGGTCTCCCCTTCTCTTTGTCGGGTAACTGCCTCCCCTGGGATGAGGACACCGGGAAAGGATGGAGGGATTCCTCAACGGCAGGCAGAACAGCAGGAGTAGGAATGGGGAGAGAGGGCAGAGGGCGAGACCTGGCACGGGGCAGTGTGACACCAGGACGAGGGCCATGAGGGGACACAGAGGCTTGCCTGATGGGACTGGGAGGGGGGGAGAGGCATTTCCTGTGGCAGGCAGAGTCCTTAATGACCTTAGGGGGACCGGATACAGGGGGAACCACAGGATCACGGCAGGGAGTACTGGGAACCGGTTGAAGGCAGTCCTTGGAACAAGAGGGACCCCAACTCTTGATCTCCCCAGTGGACCAATCCAGGTTTGGGGAATGGTGTTGAAGCCAGGGTAGTCCAAGGAGAACTTCAGAAGTGCAATTAGGAAGGACAAAAAATACAATTTCCTCGTGATGAGGTCCGATGCACATTAGGAGGGGCTCCGTGCGGTAACGCACGGTGCAATCCAACCTGGCTCCGTTGACCGCGGAAATGTGGAGTGGCTTGACAAGACGGGTCACCGGAATGCGGAATTTATTCACTAAGGACTCCCGAATAAAATTCCCAGAAGCTCCAGAGTCCAGGCAGGCCACGGCTGAGAGGGGAGAGCTGGCTGAAGTAGAAATCCGAACAGGCACCGTGAGACGTGGAGAAGCCGACTTAGCATCAAGAGACGCCACACCCACGAGAGCTGGGTGCGAGCGTGCGTTTCCCAGACGTGGAGGACGGATTGGGCAATCCACCAAAAAATGTTCAGTACTGGCACAGTACAGACAAAGATTCTCTTCCTTACGGCGATTCCTCTCTTCCAGGGTCAGGCGAGACCGATCCACTTGCATGGCCTCCTCGGCGGGAGGCCTAGGCGCAGATTGCAGTGGAGACTGTGGGAGAGGTGTCCAGAGATCTAAGTCTTTTTCCTGGCGGAGCTCTTGATGCCTCTCAGAAAAACGCATGTCAATGCGAGTGGCTAGATGAATGAGTTCATGCAGGTTAGCAGGAGTCTCTCGTGCGGCCAGAACATCTTTAATGTTGCTGGATAGGCCTTTTTTAAAGGTCGCGCAGAGAGCCTCATTATTCCAGGATAGTTCAGAAGCAAGAGTACGGAATTGTATGGCGTACTCGCCAACGGAGGAATTACCCTGGACCAGGTTCAGCAGGGCAGTCTCAGCAGAAGAGGCTCGGGCAGGTTCCTCAAAGACACTTCGAATTTCCGAGAAGAAGGAGTGTACAGAGGCAGTGACGGGGTCATTGCGGTCCCAGAGCGGTGTGGCCCATGACAGGGCTTTTCCAGACAGAAGGCTGACTACGAAAGCCACCTTAGACCTTTCAGTAGGAAACTGGTCCGACATCATCTCCAAGTGCAGGGAACATTGCGAAAGAAAGCCACGGCAAAACTTAGAGTCCCCATTAAATTTGTCTGGCAAGGACAGGCGGAGGCTAAGAGTGGCCACTCGCTGCGGAAGGGGTGCAGGAGCTGGCGGAGGAGATGGTTGTTGCTGCTGTGTCACGCTGCCGGCTGGCAGGAGGTGGATCCTCTGTGCCAGAGAGGGATGGCGAGGACCGTGCTAGTGGACCGGTTCTAAGACACTACTGGTTTTCACCAGAGCCCGCCGCAAAGCGGGATGGTCTTGCTGCGGCGGTAGTGACCAGGTCGTATCCACTAGCAACGGCACCTCTCTGGCTGCTGAAGATAGGCGAGGTACAAGGGAGTAGGCAGAAGCAAAGTCGGACGTAGCAGAAGGTCGGGGGCAGGCGGCAAGGTTCGTAGTCAGGGGAGATAGCAGTAGTTCTGGTACACAGGATATAAACACACAAAACGCTTTCACTAGGCACAAGGGCAACAAGATCCGGCAAGGGAGTGCAAGGGAGGAGACTAGATATAGCCAGGGAACAGGTGGGAAGCAATTAAGCTAATTGGGCCAGGCACCAATCATTGGTGCACTGGCCCTTTAAGTCTCAGGGAGCTGGCGCGCGCGCGCCCTAGAGAGCGGAGCCGCGCGCGCCAGCACATGACCGCAGGAGACGGGAACGGGTAAGTGACCTGGGATGCGATTCGCGAGCGGGCGCGTCCCGCTGTGCGAATCGCATCCCCAACGGCCATGACAGAGCAGCGCTCCCGGTCAGCGGGACTGACCGGGAAGCTGCAGGGAGAAAGACGCCGTGAGCGCTCCGGGGAGGAGCGGGGACCCGGAGCGCTAGGCGTAACATGCTGTAGCTGTGACTGTACTTGCTGTAGTTGTGACTGGAGTTGCTGTGTCATGGTGGTCAAGTACGACAGCTGGTGATCTTGTTGGGCGATCTGACGAGCTTGCTGGAAGACCAGCGTAGGGAGGTCAGCGACAACTGGCAGAGGAACTTCAGCGGGATCCATGGCCGGATCTACTGTCACGATGCCGGCTGGCAGGTAGTGGATCCTCTGTGCCAGAGAGGGATGGCGAGGACCGTGCTAGTGGACCGGTTCTAAGCCACTACAGGTTTTCACCAGAGCCCGCCGCAAAGCGGGATGGTCTTGCTGCGGCGGTAGTGACCAGGTCGTATCCACTAGCAACGGCTCACCTCTCTGACTGCTGAAGATAGGCGAGGTACAAGGGAGTAGGCAGAAGCAAAGTCGGACGTAGCAGAAGGTCGGGGGCAGGCGGCAAGGTTCGTAGTCAGGGGAGATAGCAGAAGTTCTGGTACACAGGCTTTAAACACACAAAACGCTTTCACTAGGCACAAGGGCAACAAGATCCGGCAAGGGAGTGCAAGGGAGGAGACCAGATATAGCCAGGGAGCAGGTGGGAGCCAATTAAGTTGGTGCACTGGCCCTTTAAGTCTCAGGGAGCTGGCGCGCGCGCGCGCCCTAGAGAGCGGAGCCGCGCGCGCCAGCACATGACAGCAGGGGACGGGAACGGGTAAGTGACCTGGGATGCGATTCGCGAGCGGGCGCGTCCCGCTGTGCGAATCGCATCCCCAACGGCCATGACAGAGCAGCGCTCCCGGTCAGCGGGACTGACCGGGGAGCTGCAGGGAGAAAGACGCCGTGAGCGCTCCGGGGAGGAGCGGGGGCCCGGAGCGCTAGGCGTAACAGTTGCTACTGACTCGTATTCAGACCAATTTTGTCATTTGTGTATTTGTTATGACCTGACACGTTTTCAGGTCAGATACAACCTCGTCTGTTGTATTTCTCGATTACGTTATTTCGTTATAGTACACAGATTCAACTATCTGGCATAGTTGCCCGTTACGCTCATAGTCTGGTTACGTTCATAACTTTATTTTGTTGTACTGCACATGGGTAATAGTTTTTCTGCATTTCCATCCTTAGAGTCTACACTACACATATGCTCCCGTAGCTTTACTGTACTCATGCTCATAGCTTTCATACTGCATATTCGTGCATAATGTTTATACGGAAAGGTTATACAGCTTTGTTAGGATGTTGCCCTATTTGCCTGACTCATTCAGCTTAAGGAGTTAATGTCGGTTGCTACCGACGAATTTTCAGAGCAATTACATTGTGGTTTATTGTCATGACCTGAGACGTTCTCAGGACAGATACAGCCTCCTCCGTGGTATTTCATGACCACGTTATCAGTTACTTATAGTAGACATATTCAACTATCCGGCATAGTTGCACGTTGTCTTTTATCTTTTTAGATATATGTTTACACTTTATTTTCTAGGCATGTATGAGGTACTCATAATGGTGTTAGAGCATAAATTCATAACGTTCCTTACGTTTTCACGGTACTTACGCTCCCAGCTTGTGTATGATACATGCACCAGTACACAGCATTTGTTGCATACTACCATAGTTGTATGCGGGTAGGTTATTATGTGCATTCGTTCCTAGTGTTGAATAGCAGTTGCACCTCTGGCTGTACATATATTTACAATACACGATTACAGTATTCATATTGTGCTTACATTCATTGCAGATATATCGAGCACATATTCTTAAACCTCCTACATTTGCAAGGGGGGATGCACCACATAGGTTATTGTTACAGACATGTCTCAGAGCAATAACATATTGAGTAGCGACTTGTAGTTGGGTATACTGTTAGCAGGTTATGCCGTACATACGGTTAGCATGTTTCATGCGGTGCACACAGGGGAGGTAGATCATTTGCTTAGGGTATTGGACACAATTGGTCATTGTTGTTACTGACACGCCTCCAGAACAACACGCCAGCTTCATACAGGTATCTTTTCCTGAATACTCATGATGTTACCCTGTTGCCTGACTCCTCTTCAGGTTAAAAGGGGTAATGCCAGTTGCTACTGACTCATTTTCAGAGCAATTTTGTTGTGTGTTATATTTGTTATGACCTGACACGTTTTCAGGTCAGATACAACTTCGTCTGTTGTATTTCTTGATGACGTTATCATTTCGTTATAGTACACAGATTCAACTATCCGGCATAATTGCACGTTCTCTTTTAAGGAGGGCCAGCATTTAGTTGCAGATATATTGTGCATTTAATACAGTTACATGACTCATTTCTTTGGGATCGGGGATTGAATCGTGGTTGCTGCTGTCTCATTTCAGAGCAATTGATTTGACATGGTTATGTAGGTAATCTGACACGTTTCAGATAGCATACAATCTCAATATGGCATTTCACACTTAGGTATTTGGAAAAAAAAAAGGTGGTTTACAAAGACCTGTGACGTTTACAGGTACAATGATTTCACAAAGACCTGTCATGTCTACAGGCTCCATGGTTCCGCGGGGACCTGTGACTGGTTCAGGCACGACAGTGTCAAAAAGACCTGTCAGGTCTACAGACATGATGGTTCACCTAAACACTGGTCACGTCTACAGATACGTTGCTCTCGCAGGGAGCTGTCATCTGCAATGGGTCATCACTTCCAAGTCCAGTTGGGTCAGTACAGTGGCTAGTTAGGTATGTCTGTTACAGTCTCAATCAGGTAAGGGGCCTTCGTGAACCTTGTCAGGCGACATGACCCACACGGTCTATCAGGTAGATAGGTATTTCTTGTCATTTACCTGTCAGTTTAGTTTTTGCCTCTTAAATAGCAGGGGATTGGTGCTTGTCAGACCTGCCATGAAGTTAGCCTTTCCGTGTCCATTTGAAGTAATGTCAGGGATGGTGATAGGTATAGTTCAGTTAGTATATTTGGCCGGGGAGGTTATTCTCAGGTTGATTCTTTACAGATGGACGTTACTACCACGGTTTCAAAGGTATGGTTACCACCTCTAGTAGTCACTAGTTGGTCAGGGCTACTCTTTCAGCACACTAGGTATAGTCTACTTCGGGTATGTGAAGATTGATGCTGGATGTAGGATGTTTTATTTCAGGAATTGTATTCATCCTAGCATGGTTGCTTTTTGCCCTCTATAGGCGTGCCCTCATTGCGCGGTTATGGCACAACTCGGACCGCTATGCTAGGGTAACATCTTGTATAGGTATGTAGGCAATCTTTCCTGTCACTAGTACACGTATGGAGCCCCGATCACAAGTATAAAGCCTGATGGGCTGTATTTGTGCGAGGGGCGGAAGTAATTATCGCTCCCTGCAATTCCAGGTGGGGCTTATTGGGAACAGGTGGGGGCGTGTGTATATAACTTCCCCCTCTCCTACAGGGGCGGAGCACGTGTCGTTTGTGGAACCCTCCCAACCCTCCCTTATCTTATTCCTTCACTATAGTGCATGCCCTCTATAGGCGTGCCCTCATTGCGCGGTTATGGCACAACTCGGACCGCTATGCTAGGGTAACATCTTGTATAGGTATGTAGGCAATCTTTCCTGTCACTAGTACACGTATGGAGCCCCGATCACAAATATAGTTTAAATAGTGAATATAGTTTTCCCTTCTTTTTGCCCTTAAACAAGATGGCTGCTAGTCAATTCATGAGTATGCGGATGCCTGCGGTGGGCGGCACGTTGCTGTTATGATGGGTGAATAAAAAGCACAATTTTTTCACTTTTAATGCTGGAGTGCCGCTTCTTGCCTTTTTGTTTGGATATCTACAAGTTTGGAAGCCTGTGGTCTGGGCTTGGGCTCGCTGAGCACCCGCTGGTTGCCTTCACTGTGCCACTTCCACATCTGCTATTTGGACTGTATTCTGACCAAGGAGGTAGAGCACGTGAGTTATAACCATGGACAACCAATCAAGTAATATATCACCTGTCTTATTTTCGTATACAAATGAGGATGTGGACAATATCTTGAGTGGTGATTTGGGTGATAGTACTTTTTTATGCACCCCCTACAAAGTGGATGTGAAACGGTCTTACGAATCTGAATCAAAAAGACTCATCTCTCTGACATTACTTTTATCTCTATTAAGCTGTTACTACCAGCATAACATGATACCACGAGGACTCCGGTCCCATTTGAGACCTACATTTTTTCCTAAAAACAATGAATTTTATAAGATGTTCGAGGGACTGTCCAATAAATATGCTCTGGATATTATATTACTCAACATACAATATTTGCAGAAGGAATTAGAGATTGTGAAAAAACATATAGAAGAACTGGAATTAACCTTATCTAACACCTTGGCAGAAGGAGAACTTAAAGTTTATAAAGAAAAATTGTCTGATGTACTATCCAAATTTAAAACTGACCAAGATGAGGCGAAACACCAGAAATGGCACCGGGATAGTGAAGATTATGGATTGGGACATGTCTATGGTTGGCAAAATCAGGATGAGAGGGAGAGGAGAAAAAAGTGGAATAGGATGCAACCTGCTAAAAAGAATAAATCGACTAAACAGAATCATTTTAGAAGGATCCGGAGGGGCGGTCGGAAACGAAAAGAAAATCACTCCAGCACGCCGCCAGAGGACCAACAGAACCGGGATGGCCAACAAAAAATCAACGGACACTCCAGCCTAGTGGTAAATATATCCTCTTTTGAACTTTCTTCTGATGAAGGGAATGTATTAAATCGTGGACTGTCATTTTGTCCGACTACCAATATTTACTGGTTTCAATTGCAGGTTGACCTGTTTTCATTTTACAGGAGCATCAAATTAAAGGCTTGGTTTAGCCAAAAAGAGATGAAAGAGAGTAAGGTTGGCTCTGTTGAGTTACCATTGAAACTGTTCAATTTGCATAATAAGAGTGATTTTGTACCTACAGTCAATATACATTCCATTGAAACATTAATTTCACTAGTGGATAAGGATATTGAGCTACTCCAGGATAAATATCGGGGTATTGTACACTGGGGGGGCAAAAGTAATTTATCTAAGTTGGAACATAGAGTGTTGGAGAATTTGGTCCATAACGACGACATCGTAATTAAACCTGCCGACAAGGGGGGCGCTGTCGTCGTTATGGACCGAAGTATGTACATAGATGAAATTAACCGTCAGTTACAGGATACTAATGTGTATAGACATGTCTCTAGGGATCCTACAGAGGCAATTAGGACTAGACTCAAAACGTTGGTGGATCATGCAGTTGCTTGTGATGGGATCGATGATGAAGTAAAAAAAAATATTTTACCAGCACATCCGAGGGTTCCTGTGATATTCGTATTATCGAAGATACACAAAAATTTGGAGTGTCCACCAGGAATCCCGATAGTGTCCGGGTATGAGTCTATACTCAGCCCGGCCTCTATCTTTGTTGATAAAATTCTACGGAAATATGCTGTGAACACAAAATCGTATATCCAGGATACAACGGATTTCCTGAAAACAAATCTCTGAAGTGACATTGCCAAATGATGCTATATTAGTATCATTCGACGTAGCCAGCCTGTACACATGTATAAACCATGAGAGTGGTCTCCTTAGTGTGGGCAAGGTGTTGAACTGTACTGATTACACATCTGAATGAAAGGAATTTATTTTGGGACTACTTGAAATAATTCTGACATGTAATTACTTCTTGTTTGATAAGTTTTTTATTCAATGTAGGGGAACTGTAATGGGTCCAATATGGCGCCCACATATGCAAACATTGTTATGACTGAGCTAGAAGAATCTGTTGTCTATGTATCCCACCACTTTAGCCATGTGCTGAAGTGGTGGAGATACATAGATGACATTTTAATCATTTGGTGTGGAACTATGGAGGAGTTGAATTTATTTTTTTCTTTCCTTAATAGCATGGATGTAGATATAAAATTTACAATGACACAATCTAGTGAGGGCATCCAATTTTTGGATACCTGGGTATATAAAGAAAAGGATAGACTCAAAACTGACCTGTATTTAAAACCTACAGATGAAAATAACTTGTTGAGATATGAGAGTGAGCACCCGAAAAGCATGATTAAATCCTTACCAAGAAGTCAGTTTATGAGGGAGAAGCGAACTGTGGATGATCCGATTAAATTGGAGGGTAGATTTAGAGAGATGGGGGAGAAATTTAAAAGTAGGGGTTACCCAATGTCAGAAAGTGAAAATCATCCCAAGAGAGGACTTATTGAAAGTCAGAGGGAAGAGAGTGACAAGAGAATCCCAAATAGCCCGAATATTGTGCAAATACTGGGAGATTCTGAACAAAAGTTTGGAAAATGTCCCAGAGTTCGCTAACCCCCCTTTATTTTCCTATAGAAGACCCAGGAATTTAAGAGATCATTTAGTAAGAGCAGATATACATGGGGAACAGCTCGACTTGGCCTCCAAGCTGAGACCGGGCTGCTTTCCATGTGGAAAATGTAAGAATTGTCCCCTTAAGGGAGAGCAGTTTGTACACCCTGAGACAGGTGAGAAATTCAGGATTAAATGGCATCTGACATGCAGGAGTGACTATGTCATTTATGTGTTGGTGTGTCCATGTAAACGTCTATATGTAGGAGAGACCACCACAGAATTACGTTTCAGACTAAATAATCATAAGTTCTCTATACACACCAATAAAATAGAATTTCTGGTCCCTAGACATTTTATTGAACACAAACATAAGATTGAAGAGTTGAGGTTCAGCATCGTAGACTCAATTCCGTTATCCAAGAGAGGGGGGGATAGAGAGAAGGCCCTGAAGAAAAGGAAGGTAATATGGATAAAGAAGCTGAATAGTTTACAACCACATGGTTTGAATCTAGACCTCCCCCTGAGAGCCTTTCTGTAATTTAGTTTTTTTTGTACTTTTGTATATATTCGTCCAATCCTTTATAGTATATTTAAAAAAACATTTTTATTTTTATTTATATTTTTTACACTTGGGACATCACTAGCACTTTATGATGCACGTTGTATATCACTTACACTATTTATTACATGAATTAGTGAGTTAATGTATTAGTATCTATCTATTTATTATCTATGGATCTGTATTTTTCTACTATAATATGTAATTAATTATGGATATTTTGCCTTACCTTTCAGATATTTACCTTGAACGTCCATGAACATTCGCCGGCGTGGGTTCCATTTCATTGTTTTTGGTCGACTTGGACGAAAAATGTGCACCTTATTGCTAAACATATATTGATGTGATGTATGTGCATGGTCCAGTTTATGTGTACTCTGTGGAGCCTTTTTTCCAATTTTTGTTATTTATTTTTATTTTTTTATCCTTAAGCCATATTTGTAAGAATTAAAAGAAAAAGTTTATTTACCACAGGAGATGTATATGTTAAGTGTGGGGTTGCTGGGCCTAGATGAATTGTAGAGAGGACTTATGGGGTCTAGGTGGGCTAGGAGATGATGTCATATACACTCTGTAGACACTGACCGTCCAAGGTCCGTTGCCTCATGGCATTATTCTCCATCATATATGGAGAATATACGGGAGACATGCTACACAGTAAATGTATTTTTGGCCAGCCCCCCCAGTATATTCTATAATAAGAAATGATCACCTCCATGTGGGAAATACAGTGGCAAATAGAATTATCCGGTTTAAATAGTGAATATAGTTTTCCCTTCTTTTTGCCTTTAAACAAGATGGCTGCTAGTCAATTCATGAGTATGCGGATGCCTGCGGTGGGCGGCACTTGCATGGTCTGGTCTTGCGGGTCACGTGATCATGTGTGCGGGGGCCACGCCCATAGGCTATACCGTATCCCTTGAGGACTGCACAGCTATGAGCTCTATGCGCAGACTCAGGAATGAGAGGCTCCCGAGTCGCATGACCGCATGATGTAATACATGTGACTTGTGCACTTCCGTCCATGCACACCAGCATTATTTACAAATGGCTGGGGAACACGCTTTTGCGGTGAATGGCAACCAATATGGACGGAAGGTAACTCCCCTTAATTAATGAACTATACAGATTCACCTTATGGGTTTTGAGAATCTCACTGTAATTCATGCCTATATGCACTTATATTGTTATTGCACATGCACTTTAATAATGTAACACTTATAATGCATTCTTGATGATGTGATATCTGCTTTGTTTACACTGTTATTTTTTTGATGATGTCACTGTATCCACCCATTTGTGGGCTTACCTTTGTTAATTGAATATCTTATAAATATGTAGCACTTATACACTGTTGTATGCTTGAAAAAGACCCCATTGAGAGGGTTGAAACGTTGCTGTTATGATGGGTGAATAAAAAGCACTATTTTTTCACTTTTAATGCTGTAGTGCCGCTTCTTGCCTTTTTGTTTGGATATATATATATATATATATACCGTATATATATATATATATATATATATATATATATATATATATATAAACATATATGGGGAGATTTATCAAAACCTGTCCAGAGGAAAAGTTGCTGAGTTGCCCATAGCAACCAATCAGATCGCTTCTTTCATTTTGCTGAGGCCTTGTTAAAAAGGAAAGAAGCGATCTGATTGGTTGCTATGGGCAACTTAGCAAGTTTTCCTCTGTACAGGTTTTGATAAATCTCCCTCATATATTATATATATTTGTTTATTGTCTTATTATCAGCATTGCTTATATGAACTCTGTACAGCAATGTACAGGAAATATAGTTTGTATAGTAATTTGTGTGTATATATATATATATATATATATATATATATATATATCAAAGAATTATGCATAGACAGAAATACAACTAAAAAGTAATTTGCATACCCAAAATGTGCTGAAGTGTATAATTAAACACAGAGTCTCTGGTTGTCATGACAACTGACGTAGAGCGTTGGTAATGATGGCCGAACTTAGCGTACAAGTTACTAGGTATATGAGATCTCCCTCAACACTGACGTAAACAATGTAAACAGAAGGTCAGAGCGGCCGAGACATGGACAGATGGTCGAATAATAATGATGGGACGGGTTTGAGGGTCTTTTTTTTTGTTTGTTAAGTTTGTCTCTAAACATTCAGATTCATCTGAATCTTTGTTTTGGGGGGATTTGGCGGTTCAGATGACCAGTATGAACAGTAGTAAGGAGTCTCTGCTCCTGTACACTGAGCAGTGAGGCATTATTGTTATGCCGTGCCACTGAGTTAACATTTGCTGGGCCGGTGGCATTAGCAAAATGATTGTTCAGCAGGAGATTATTCACAAAACTGTTGTTCAACCATCTAATGCGTACGGTCACTTTAAACTGCATTATGATTTAAGGCAGCGTAGATTTAGTTTAGATTTGCTTTGGAAATGTAAGCCAGCAAATCTGCCCCGTGTGTATTTATCGCAATAGTTAATATTATGCACCTACCGATTGTCTACACATAGACAACATATACATAGGTTTACCACACACTCATCATGGAGTAGTCAAGTAATGCAACAGCTACCAAGCTCACATCTTCAGGCCATCCAAGTTTATACCATTGTTGATGGAACCTGAGTGAGTGGTCCTTTGATGGATCTTGGCACCTACCCTTAGCATAATTATAGATGTATTTATGTGCTTTTGTACCTTTGTGCATCTATATCACATTGCTATAGAGATGTTATTGGTTCTGATTGCCCCATTTATTTTAATCCCCTGAAGAAACCTATTTGTTTAGGGGGAAAACATGTTGGGACAGTTATTTGTAAACAGGAATATAGGGGACCACACTAATGCACAATTGAGACTGTTGTATAATGTGGCCAAAGTGTTGCCAGACTTTTAGTTGTATATCTAATAACACTAAGAGTGGATGTTTAAGGACTACTCAAGGATCTGAAAACGTATCCCCTATCCTAAGGATAGGGGATAAGTGTCAGATGATTGTGGGGGGGGGGGGGGGGGAAACCAATGGCTGGGACCCCCCACGATCTCCCGTACTGGCCCCAGAAATTCGCACAAAGGGCCTGTGTTGACCACCGCAGGCAGCGGTGGCTGACACCCCCCCTCAATGCAGCGCTCCAACTCTCCCATAGTATTGTATTGAAGGGGTGTGTCAGCCACCGCTGCCTGCGGTGGTCGACACACGCCCTTTGTGTGGACTGCCGGGGCCCCGTACCTCCCTCAATCTGACACTTATCCCCTATCCTTAGGATAGGGGATAATTCTTTAGATCCTGGAGTACTCCTTTATGTTCTGTGGTACCATGTCTGACTTTTCTTTTCTTGGTCTTGCTTTTTGCTGTTTTCAGAATTTCTATATTTGTATGTTTTGCGCTTAAATGGATTCTCCGCTGTAAACATCTTACCCCTTATCCAAAGAATAGGGGATAAGATGTTAGATCACGGGGGTCCCGCCGCTGGGGACCCCTGCGTTCTCCGGCCCGGCAACAGCGGCATCCAGAACATGGTAGCTTGCAGGTTCTGCGTTTGTGACGTCAGACCACGCCCCCTCCATTCATGTCTATGAGAAGGGGGCATGGCAGCCGACATCACAAGTCATCGTGCACGGAGCGGAGTTCACTCCATGCACTGAATGAAAGGGGCGCTGCAGCGGAGACTTTGGATAGGGGATAAGATGTTTACAGAGGAATACACCAGGACATTAAATATTTTCACAAATTGAATAAACGTTATGTTTTAATAAGTTCTAGTGCTGTGTTTTTCTGGCCCCAGATGAGCCATCATTATTTATGTGCAATACTGTAATTTAATATATGCTGGTTTAGTATGGCCCCATGGACTACTATAGAGTCTGTATATGGGGAAAACAATATTTTGTTCATATATATATATATATATATATATATATATATATATATATATATATATATATATAATCTAACATATATACATATATACTATATATATATATTTATCCTGTGCACTCCTTTAATACAGAACAGTACGACAGCATTTCAATCAACATTATCCAGCACATAGAGGGGTTAATATCAGGGGTTATATCAATAGATGTGTTTGAGACATTACGTTCCTATAGGCCTCCATAAGGCTTAGTATAAGCGTTGTATCATTGTTTGAGCATGTTCCCAGCTCGGTCTGATCATTGTGCAATGGGGGTCCGCAGGACTGTGGTTAACAATTGGAGTCATTCCATTTTTTATTGACCGTGGAAGCATTCTTTGGGGAAATCAGCTCAGTCTAAGACATCATGTGATTCGATAATATTCATGCAGACCATTAATTCATCAATGAGATTTCCAAATGCTGATCGCGCCTCTGTGGTCTCCATCTTATGGCACTGTGTGAGGGCTCAGCCTCTAAGCCTCTGTATAAAAGCTTTGGACTGCAGGCCGCCTTCACAGGATCAGAATACAGATGCCTTTTATTATCCATATTAAGGCTGCAGTACCCAAACCTCTTGCAGTATCACTAACTAGCACTTGGATGACAGCAGAATTATATGGTGATAAAAATAAGGCAAACTGGCTTCCACCTCATTGGGTATATTGACTTCCTTTGAATCTACAGTATAGGGCAGTGGTCTCAAACTGTGGCCCTCCAGATGTTGCAAAACTTCAACTCCCAGGTGTTGTTTTGTAATATTACTTCTATAAAAAAAAATCTTAATCCTTCCAATAATTATCAGCTGCTGAAGTTGAGTTGTTCTTTTCTGTCTGGCAACAGTGCTCTTTGCTGACATTTCTGATTGTCTCGGGAACTGCACAGAGTAGAAGAGGTTTGCTATGGGGATTTGCTTTTACTCAGGACAGTTTCCGAGACAGGTGTCATCAGAGAGCACTTAGACAGAAAAGGACATCCCAACTTCAGCAGCTCATAAGTACTGAAAGGATTAGTTGTTTTTTTAAATAGAAGTAATTTAAAAATTTGTTTAACTTTCTGGAGCCAGTTGATATATATAAAAACATTTTTTCCTGGATAACCTCTTTAACTCTTTAACGACCACAGACGTAAATGTACGTCCTGGTTTGGCAGGACTTCCCACACCAGGACGTACATTTACGTCCTGTGTATGACCGCGAGCATCGGAAGGGTGCTCGCGTCATACACGGCAGGTTCCGGCTGCTAGCAGCAACCAGGGATCCGCCCGTAATGGCCGACATCTGCGATTGTGCGGATGTCCGCCATTAACCCCTCAGATGCAGTGATCAATACAGATCACGGCATCTGCGGCATTGCAGCACTTTGATTGAATGAGCGCTGCTGCGGGGATCCGATCATCCAGCATGACAGCCGGAGGTCCCTTTACCTAGCCCCGGCCATCTCCCGGGGTCTTCTGCTCTGGTCTGCGATCGAGCAGACCAGAGCAGAAGATCACCGATAATACCGAGCAGTGCTGTGTCCTATACATAGCACTGCACAGTATTAGCAATCAAAGGATTGCTATAGATAGTCCCCTATGGGGACATAAAAAGTGTAAAAAAAAAAAAAGTTGAAAAATGTAAAAATAAAAAGTAAAAAAAAAGTGAAAAATCCCCTCCCCCAATAAAAATGAAAATTATCAGTTTTTCTCATTTTACCCCCAAAAAGCGTAAAATTGTTTTTTTAATAAACATATTTGGTATCCCTGCATGCGTAAATGTCTGAACTATCAAAATATAATGTTAATGATCCCGTATGGTGAATGATGTAAACGTAAAAAAAAAAAAAAAAAAAAAAAGACCAAAAATGCTGCTTTTTTTTGTCACATTTTATAAAAAAAAATAATAATAAAAAATGATCTAAAAGTTTTATATAGGCAAATGTGGTATTTAAAAAAAGTACAGATGACGGCGCAAAAAATGAGCCCTCCTACCACCCTATATACGGAAAAATGAAAAAGTTATAGGTGGTCAAAATAGGGCGATTTTAGATTACTGACTTTGTACAAAAAGTTTTAGATTTTTTTTAAGCGGTACAAAAATATAAAAGTATCTAGCCATGGGTATCATTTTAATCGTATTGACCCACAGAATAAAGAACACATGTCATTTTTTACCGTAAAGTGTACAGTGTGAAAACAAAACCCTCCAAAGTGTGCAAATTTTTGGTTTTCATTTAAACTTCCTCCCTAAAAAAAAATATTGGGGGGTTTGCCGTACATTTTATGGTAAAATGAGAGGTTTCATTACAAAGTACAATTGGTCACGCAAAAAACAAGCCCTCATATGGGTCTTTAGATGGAAATATAAAAGAGTTATGGATTTTAGAAGGAGAGGAGGAAAAAACAAAAACACAAGAATAAAATTGGCCTGGTCCTTAAGGTGAAAACGGGCTTGGTCATTAAGGGGTTAAGCCCTATAACCCTATAGCAGTGGTCTCAAACTGTGGCCCTCCAGATGTGGTAAAACTTCAACTCCCAGCATGCTCGGACAGCCAACGGCTGTCCGGGCATGCTGGGAGTTGAAGTTTTGCCACATCTGGAGGGCCACAGTTTGAGACCACTACTATAGGGCTTAAAGAGGTTAGCCAGGAAAAAACTTTTTTACATATATCAACTGGCTCCAGAAAGTTAAACTGATTTGTAAATTACTTCTATTAAAAAAATCCTAATCCATTCAGTGATTATGAGCTGCTGAAGTTGAGTTGTTCTTTTCTGTCTAAGGCCGCGTTCCCACAGAGTAATTCAAGAGGAATTTACTTGAGTAATTCCTCTTGAATTCTCCGCCCCAAATTAATGCACATCTCCTCTGCCCATTGACTTTAATGTTATGTCTACTGTCTTGTTCACACTGCGGAAATTCTACTAGCGGAATTCCGACGCTGAATTCCGTTCCGCTTGAAGAAAGAACATGTTCATTCTTCAAGCGGAATCCGCAAGCAGAATCCAATAGAAGTCAATGGTAAAATAAAATTCTGCCCGACATCGTTTTCAAGCGGAATTCAGAAAAGTAAATTAAATAGCCTCCTCCTTCATTCCTCTTCATTTCCGCATGAAAATTCCGCTTGAATTCCGCTCGATGGAGAAGGCAACAATTTCCTGACTTAAATTATTTCTTGTGAATTACTCTTGAATTCCTCAGTGTGAACATGGCCTAAGTGCTCTCTGATGACACCTGTCTCAAGAACTGTCCAGAGTAAAGGCAAATCCCCATAGCAAACCTCTTCTACTCTGAGCAGTTCCTGAGACAGACAGAGATGTCAGCAGAGAGCACTGTTGCCAGACAGAAAAAGAACAAATCAACTTCAGCAGCTGATAATTATTGGAAGGATTAAGATTTTTTTTAATAGAAGCAATATTACAAATCTGTTTAACTTTCTGGAGCCAGTTGATATAATTTTTTTTTTTCCTGGAATACCCCTTTAACTGTATGATCATATGTGCATATAACTAGAGCAAGTTACATCTGTTATAGCTTACTTTAACAATGCCACAATGACAGATGCAGTGCTAGGATTGGACTGGTGGGGCATGTGCCCTGATTGTAGTTGCCAGGAGTCGACCAACAGCAACTCTGCCTTGACCAGGATATACATATAGGGCTTAAAGGGGCACTCTGGTAAAAAAAAAATGTATCAATTGGTGCCAGAAAGTTAAACAGATTTGTAAATTACCTCTATTAAAAAATCCTTCCAGCTACATTTATCAGCAGCTGTATGCTCCAGAGGAAGTTGAGTACTTCTTATCAGTCTGACCACAGTGCTCTCTGCTGACACCTCTGTCTGTGTCAGGAACTGCATAGAGTCGGAACAAATTCCCACAGCAAACCTCTCCTGCTCTGGAGAATTCCTGACATGGACAGAGGTGTCGGCAGAGAGCACTGTGGTCAGACATAACAGAACAACTCAATTTCCTCTGAAGTATACAGCAGCTGATAAGTACTGGAAGGATTTAGATTTTTTTAATAGAAGTAATTTACAAATCTGTTTAACTTTCTGGCACCAGTTGATTAAAAAAAAGAAAAAAGTTTTCCACCGGAGTACCCCTTTAAGATAATGAACCAAATCTTTCCCTTGAGTGAGGGAAAGACAAGCTTTGACAAACCGTGACACCAATGATGGACCTGAATTGGAATGGATTTTAACCAATCATGACAGATGTCATTGACTATAATGGGGGGTCTATTAGGTTTTTCTTTGGGTTTCCAGAATTTTTGACAGCAAGTACATGGGAGTCTGCAGTGTTATTCTGACCATTAAAAATACAGAAACCCCCCGTTGAAACCAAAAATTCCAATGTGAACAGAGCCTATCTTGTAGACAGGAAACAAAACTTAATGTAAGCAAATACTTCTCTGGTGATGGTTCCATGAAATAACCTTATTATTTGTAGGGTATGGATTTATACAGTTCCATGAAAGGCTAGAAGTAAGCATGTGTCAAACATATTTTACACTCATTGGGGAAATATTTTCAAAGAATGTCTACGGTAGAGCTATTTTCCCATGTTTATTTGGGCGGCGGGTTTGACTAGTGTGCGTCTTATTTACCAAGAAGGTGCCGGAGGATGATGAATTTTGCGCAGCTCTGCTGTGGCAGGAAAAGCTCTACCACATACACTTTTTGTATACGCTTGTAAGGGAGAGACGCAGACACTTTCCCAGGTCCTGAATTTGGCAAGTAAGGTGGTTTTGCGCTTCAGCCACTACTGTGCCAGCCCAGGAGGCTATGTCAAAGGTAGGGACAGTTTTACTTGGATTTTAGACGCCGCAATCAAATTTCAGCGTCTAAGGGGTTAATGCCGGAGATCATGTTGGTCAGTGATGTCTGGCATTAGACACGGGTCCCGGTGGCAGATAGCAGCCAAACCACCCAGCTATGACCCACGCTCAGCTCCTGACCGCTCATCATAGAATGGGAGCATCACAAGGGCGTCAAGGTATGCCGTCCTCCCCAAGAGGTTAAAGGTTACAGTTGAATTGCGGTAGGTAGAAGTGTTTCTTACGGCTACTTGTAGGTGGTGTAGCTTAGTGCCTACAAAAGTACCTCTGCGCAAAAAACTGCGACTTTTGTCAAAAGTCGGACATAATAAATACGTAACCGCTGCATGGTCAAAAAGAAAAAGGTCTACGGGAAGGCAAAAACAGTGAGATTGTCCATATCAAAAGGCGCTTCAAAGTTGCAAAATATGCCGCTTGCGCCTGAACTGCACCAAAACATAGACAAAAAGACAGCTCGAAAAGCAATGAGAAATCTCCGCCATTATCTTCATGGATGGTAATGTTCAAATAGGATTGGATATTGGATATTTTTCAAATGTTTTGCTGTCATTGCGCAATGGATGTGTAATGGAACGAAGGCCAGTAACGATGTGAACAAAGCTTCAAAAAAGAAAAAAATCTGAAACCAGATGAAACGCAAAAAAAATTACCAGAGAGAATCCTTACCCACTTCAACCCTGCAAATAAGAAAACAACAAATGGAACAATCACCCCATGACCTATTGATTTGTATATGTCGTCCAATTCTACGCTTCTATTATCTCCGCCGCTTTGTAATCAGGCGCCGCATCCACAAAGAAGAACTATAAGAAAAAAAAATCATTCCAAATGAAAATAACTAGAGATCAGATCTGATAGGAAGAAGCAGCAGAGACAATAGAGCAGCGGTATTCTTTGCTTTAACCCTTAGACTCCTGCTCCTTTTTTTTATTATTAGAAGGTTGCGGTATTATTTCTGATGGTAACAGAAGGGACTTAAGTGCAGTTGGTGATTACTTAACCTGAATTAGGGAGTGGAGAAAAAAAAAAAAGAGCATTTCACGTTATTAAACCAGCCCCAATACGTTACAAGTCATCGCAATTATAATTGACCTACATGTATTATTGGGCTCCATATCTTCATTAGAGCCGGGATATTGGATTGGATGGGAAGAACTGGTCATTTAGTACTTTTTTTTTAATTTGACATAATCCAGTGCCGCCTGTGAAATTAATTCACCTTTGATATATGTATAAGGCTAGGCTTACACCACCTTCACGCCAAACGTGTACAACTGGATGTTCATAGATCTGTATACATCATAATAAATACAATTTACATTTTTTTTCTGCATAGAATTATATTTAAACGCTTTGTCGACCAGTCAAAGGACTAGCAGTAAGAAATGGACACACATCTGGCCAATAATAGTCCATGTTAGATTTCAGGATACGTTAAATATCATCCCCCAGCCTAGTGCAAACCTCTTAAGCCCAACTAGAAATCCATTTTTTATCAATTGTTCAATATTACAAAAATATCTCTTATTCCGTTTAAAAATAATCAGCTACACAGAGGCAAAATATTTTCCTTTTTTTTTTGAATAATATAATAAATGTTATTATAAAAAAAAAAAAGAAAACATATTACCTCTTTGTAAACTGAACTAAAGAGACTTATTTTTATAATACTGCAGTTTATTATAAAGTCAAATGTAACATGAGAAATAAGAAAACTCAGCACCTGCCTGTACATGGAATAGAGCAGCATGGCCTCATATCATAATCCCAGTCACGTATCCGTGGCACTTTATTTATATTATTTATATATTATATCATTTATTTAATTTATATATATATATATATATATATATATATATATATATATATACACAACAACAGAAGAATACAGCAGCACACTGCAGCACAAAGATACAGAAAAAACATGAAATGCTATACAGCTATAGTGCAAAAAATGAAAAAGTGAGGTACTTAGCTCAGTGTATATTTAGCCTAGCAGCGTGCACCTGTATGCCAGGTCCATATAGTAGTTTGGTATCAGTAGTGCTGGCTAACTTATCCTTGTTTTATATATATATTTATATATATTTATATAAATAAATACATATATATATTATAATATATAATAGAGTGGTCTCAACCAGTGGCCCTCCGGATGTTGCAAAACTTCAACTCCCAGCCTTCACAGGATCATGATACAGATGCCTTTTATTATCTATATTAAAGCTGCAGTATCACTAACTAGGACATAGCTGACGGTAGAATTCTGTAATGAAAAAAATAAGAAAAATTGGCTTCCACTTTATTGGGTATATTGACTTCCATTGAATCGACACTATAGGGCAGTGGTCTGAAACTGTGGCCCTCCGGATGTAGCAAAACTTCAACTCCCAGCATGCCCGGACAGCCGTTGGCAACATCTGTTGCAACATCTGGAGGGCCACAGTTTCAGACCACTGATATAGAAGATCGAGAAAAAAATATTTAAAAAAAAAATCTGGATTTTATTTCTACAACTGAGGATTTCCCCATGCAAAATGACACAACTGTGCTACCGTAAGTGTCCATTTCCATTAATAGTGTCCATTCCAGGTAGGACATCTCAGTCTATGTATATGTTCCTATTAAATATCCCAATAATACCGAATGAATCATTTCTTCATAAAGGACCTTCGGCTCCATACGTACCTTCGGTATTATTATACATATATCATAAGTGTTGTCTTCAAGCATTCTCTGATCCCGAGCAGGTCCTTCTGCCTTGGGAGGGGGGTTATTTTGAGCAGCCTGGGGACATTTCCTGAAGAGAAGAAGTAGGGAAGTAAAGAAGAGCAGGGACACCTCTTTGTTTTCTGCAACCACCACCATTACTTAATGCAAAAACAAACAGACTGTAAAGCAAAAAAAAAAAAAAGAAAAAAAGAAAGAAAAAAATGAAGTAACAGAAGGGGATTAGTGGAGACATGTGAAAGAGAGGCTGGGATTGTAACTGCACTGTCTGCACAGTGATGAGTCCCAGGCAGAGGAGCAGCCAGGAGGAGCTCTGCATCCAGATGGCCAGGGAAAGTGCTGCTCTTGGGTTACTGCAGGGCAGGCAGCCTGGGAGCATGTTACAAGTCCACCAGGTCTAAGAGAGGAGAGAACAAGGGAGAGTGTGAGTATAAAGAAGTCACTGGCAATGTGCTCTCCCCATTGTTAGCATTACTTGACCCCCTGTGACCTGTGCAAGACACAGATGTCTGCTACCTCTATCACCTCCCACTGCTGGGGAGCCCTCCCACCCTTGCACCTGGGTAGCTGAGCCTGGCTGTCTGCTGCCAGTGTGCTGCCTGACTTTACAGGGAGAGCTAGAGAAATATTGAAGAGAAGAAGGAAGGAGGAGGAGGAGGAGGAGGAGGAGGGGAGGAAGAGATTGCAGCCTTATGCTGGAGATCAGCGCAGATCAGGCTCCTTCCTCCTCCATGACAGAGCCACACACCACTGCTGCCTCTCTGCAGACCACCAGTGACAGCAGCCAGCAGCCTTGACATCTCCAGACCACTCTTGTCTGCAACACCAGGATCTTGTCAATTTAGCCTGGAGGAGCCCCCCTAGCCCTGCTCCCCCCTCCCCACCCCCTGCCTCCTCAGTCCTCAGGAGCTGTGGGCAGCTGGAGTTCTTCACTTAGTTTGGACTTGGATCATCTGGACTTGCAGCATTCCTCTTCTTCTCCACCACCACCACCACCACCACCTTGGTTATTATTACTTTGCACCCCCCTCCTTCTCCCCCAACCTTCTTCACTTCTGCACATCAGACAACAGGAACTTTTATTTGCAGTTACTGTACAAGCCTGTGGCGAATGGTGGGAATTTCAAGCCCCTTCCAGTGTAAGTAGAATCAAGTAATGTCTCTGTGCTTCTCAATGAGCTGCTGGACCTGGGACCCCCTTATCTTGTATCCCCCCAGCTCCGCAGATAAAGCATTACAGGGGCTGCAGGGTGGATGTGCATCAGGGTAACCATGTGTATGGGGGGCTGCATAGTCTGGAGTCATGTTCATTACAGGGGCTGAAGGGTGAATGTGCATCAGGGTAACTATGTGTATGGGGTACTGCATAGTCTGGAGTCATGTACATTACAGGGGTTACAGGGTGGATGTGCATCAGGGTAACTATATGTATAAGGGGCTGCATAGTCTGGAGTCATGTACATTACAGGGGCTGCAGGGTGGATGTGCATCAGGGTAACTATGTGTATGGGGTACTGCATAGTCTGGAGTCATGTACATTACAGGGGTTACAGGGTGGATGTGCATCAGGATAACTATGTGTATGGGGGGCTGATCAGTCTGGAGTCATGTACATTACAGGTGTTACAGGGTGGATACGCATCAGGGTAACTATGTGTATGGGGGGCTGCATAGTCTGGAGGCATGTACATTACAGGGGTTACAGGGTGGATGTGCATCAGGGTAACCATGTGTATGGGGGCTGCACAGTCTGGAGTCATGTACATTACAGGGGTTACAGGGTGGATGTGCATCAGGGTAACCATGTGTATGGGGGCTGCACAGTCTGGAGTCATGTACATTACAGGGGTTACAGGGTGGATGTGCATCAGGGTAACCATGTGTATGGGGGCTGCACAGTCTGGAGTCATGTACATTACAGGGACTGCAGAGTGGATGTGCATCAAGGCAACCATGTGTATGGGGGACTGCACTGTCTGGAGTCATGTACATTACAGGGGCTGCAGGGTGGATGTGCATCAGGGTAACCATGTGTATGGGGGCTGCATAGTCTGGAGTCATGTACATTACAGGGGCTGCAGGGTGGATGTGCATCAGGGTAACCATGTGTATGGGGGGCTGCATAGCGCATAGAAGTGCATTGCATTATTATTTTATGTTGCATCTGAGAGTTGGAGTTTCTACAGTTTTAACCTTATAATTGTGTCTGTGAGTGATGGGCACATTATATTTATCTATGGGGTTGACCCCCCCAATTATAATTATTATTTGCATCTTTTCAATAGGCTTTAAAAATAATTGAGATTTAGCTTCACATTGTATGTTGCAATAGGGGTGCTTTACATATTGACCTATATTGATGCTTGAACATCTGTTTAGTTGCTTGTTCTATTCTATGTTCTTATAGACATTTTTTTTTAGCATCCCCATGCTGGCCATAATGGGTTCAGCTTATATACATAGAACAAAGACTTCTTTAAAATGATGCTAAACATAGGAGACTCTGAATATACTGCAGCCAGACAGTAAAAGCTCTGGGTGATAACATGTATCCATGTATGTCCATCTCTGTCTCCTCTACTGTATACAGACATACTGTATGTACACTAAGGTGCGAGGCTGGCTGACATAAAACAGGAACTGACTTACACTCCATATACAGTATGTTAATAGCAAGACAAGGTATAGTCACCACAGAGTGTCTTACAATTGGCAAAAGTTAAGTTGCATTATTATTATTATTATTATTATTATTATTATTATTATTAAGAAGAAGAATACACACTCATATACACTAATACATAATAATAATAATAAGAAGAAGAAGAAGAAGAAGAATACACACTCATATACACTAATACATAATAATAATAATAATAAGAAGAAGAAGAATACACACTCATATACACTAATACATAATAATAATAAGAAGAAGAAGAAGAATACACACTCATATACACTAATACATAATTATCATAATAATCATTATTATTATTATGTATTAGTGTAAATGAGTGTGTATTCTTCTTTTTATTATTATTATTATTATTATAAGAAGAAGAATACATACTCATATACACTAATACATGATAATAATAAGAAGAAGAATACACACTCATATACACTAATACATGATAATAATAATAATAAGAAGAAGAAGAATACACACTCATATACTAATACATAATAAGGATTATAATAATAATTATTATTATTATGTATTAGTTTATATGAGTGTGTATTCTTCTTCTTCTTATTATTATAAGAAGAAGAAGAATACACACTCATATACCCTAATACATGATGATAATAATAATAAGAAGAAGAATACACACTCATATACCCTAATACATGATAATAATAATAATACACACTGATATAGACTAATACATAATAATAATAATAATAAAAATAAGAATAAACACTCATATACACTAATACATGATAATAATAGTAATAATAATAATAATAATAATAAAAATAAGAATACACACTCATATACACTAATACATGATGATAATAATAATAATAATAATAATAGGAAGAAGAAGAATACACACTGATATAGACTAATACATAATAATTATAATAATAATAAAAATAAGAATACACCCTCATATACACTAATACATAATAATACCAGAGAGTTTTTATGAGGTCCATGTTAATTTCGACCCCTTATACCAGTATTTCCCAACCAGGGTGCCTCCAGCTGTTGCAAAACTACAACTCCCAGCATGCCCGGACAGCCTTCGGCTGTCCGGGCATGCTGGGAGTTGTAGTTTTGCAACAGCTGGAGGCACCCTAGTTTGGAAACACTGCCTTATACATTCAGATATAGAGTAGTAGATGTCTGGACTCTAGGATGGGGGGGTCCATCTCCCTGGCTGTAAATCATAGCCACATGATGATGACCCCTTTCATTGCCTAATGCACAGATGTAGGTGCCTGTGGTCTGGGGCAGACCCTCAGCTCTCTGGCCTATAGGCTGACAGAGAAGTATGTTTCTGTATATTGTTGCTGGAGCCTTTAATCCTGGGGTGGAAATGATCAGGCATCTGGCCTTGCAGAGCAGATTGAGTGTGGCCAGAGATAAGCAGGAGCAGCTTTGGGTGGCTGATAGTGAGCTCTGTTTCCTGGTGGGACACACAATGTCAGCCATAGTTTCCTTGCTGTGGAAGCAGATTTCCTTAGGAAACCCAGGCAGCTTCCTCCAGTGTTTTTTAGGCTCCAGCAAACCTTTCCAGGAAATGTCCATTCACATCAATAGGAGCAGTTTGCGTGGAAAATGTGGATTTTGCGGGTGTAAAAAGGCTCTTTGTGGCCATATGGATGGTGAAGGCTCCAGCACAGCTTTGCTGCTTCTATATTTGGTTACACTGGATCATTTTACTCATCAAGCTGTGTGTCTGAGGCCAAGGACACTGCACACATTGCCTAGAGAGGGGGCTTGAGCCCCTGCCCTATTGATACTGGGCAGTGGGGCATCATAATGTGGGCATTTATGTTCCCCTTTTTTTCACTTCAGCCCCTGCCTCCAAAAATGTCTGTGCAAGTAGTCCACTATTACTGGGGTATATCATAGCAATCCTTGATCAATCTATAGGACCCAACAATTATCTATAGAAAGGAAATAATGGAAAAAAATAAATAAAGCCTGATGCTGTTAACCCATTGGCAGTAGGATGTGGTGTCCTGTGGGGGTTATACTTACACTACATGTAGAGATGACTTTGGTTTGGGTTGTATTTATCATTTGTGCAATGGATGTTTCTTCACATGTACTTTGTGATGTTAAATGATCTTCTATTGGACATTGATGCATGTGATGTTGTAGTGCCAGCCATTGTGTGTCCCTGTGAGATGGCCAGTCATGGTGGAGGGGGTTATCAGGGCAGTGCACTTGGCAGCTATGGATGCACCTTTCATGATGTCTATTTTCCAATTAAAGAAAGAAGTGATTCTAATAGCAGATAGCTGAGTGTATATTGTGTGCTGTGGGAAGCTGTCATGTGTCCTGTTATCAGCTATGGGGGGATCTGGGGACTGGGGGCTCTGTTCTCACGCTCATGTCTGGGTCCCTCCTTATGGAGCAAATGTCTTATCGTCCTCATTCCCAGCAGTCACAATCTGCCACCATTAGTGTGATGGGCACCAGAGCTGTCAATTGTCTGACTATATACATATATACACACAACTAATGCATCTATAGTGTCTGTCTCATATCTATGTCTGTCTATAATATATATAATGCCTATATAGCCAATACTATCAATAACTATCAATCTCATATCTGTCTAAAAACCTCAAACATCTATCTATTTGTCTATCTATCTATCTATCTATCATCTATCTATCTCATATCTATTATCTATCTATCTATCTAACATCTATCTCATATCTGTCTATCTCATATCTATTATCTATCTATCTCATATCTATCTATCTCATATATATCTATATCATATCTATCTATCTCATATATATATATATATATCTCATATCTATCTATCTATCTATCTATCATCTATCTATCTCATATTTATTATCTATCTATCTATCTATCTAACATCTATCTCATATCTATCTATCTCATATATATCTATATCATATCTATCTATCTATCTATCTATCTATCTATCTATCTATCTATTATCTATCTCATATCTATTATCTATCTATCTGCTATGTCATATCTATCTATCTCATATATATCTATCTCATATCTATCTATCTATCATCTATCTCATATCTATTATCTATCTATCTATCTATCTGCTATCTATGTCATATCTATTATCGATCTATTATCTATCTATCTCATATCTATATATTTTTTTTATCTATCTAAAGACTAATATCTGTTTGTTTATATATCTATCTTATAACTATCCTATATACAGTATATCTATTTATCTATCTCACTGTTTCCCAACCAGGGTGCCTCCAGCCGTTGGCTGTCCAGGCATGCTGGGAGTTGTAGTTTTGCAACAGCTGGAGGCACCATGGTTGAGAAACACTGATTTATCTTATAACTATCTCTCTCATATCTATCTTTTTTTTTTTTATTATTAATCTAATAACTAATATCTTTATGTTTGTCTCTCTGTCTATAGGCAGATAGATAGATAGATAGATAGATATGAGATAGATAGATAGATATGAGATAGATAGATAATAGATATGAGATAGATAGATAATAGCTAGATATGAGATAGATAGTTTGTCTCTCTATCTATTTTATACTGTAATCGTATATCTATCTAACCCTGGTTGAGAAACACTGATTTATCTAATAACTATCTCTCTCATATTTATCTTTCTAATCTATCTAATAACTAATATCTATCTGTTTTTCTGTCTATTTTATACTGTAATCGTATATCTATCTAATATCTATCTGTTTGTCTCTCTATCTATCTCTTTTATACTGTAATCGTATATCTATCTATCCTTCCATTTGGTTATATTTCAGCCTATTTGACCAATACAGCTGTGGTTTTTAATATTTAGATTGAGTTTGATAGAGAAAGGGTTAATACGTAAAGTTTGTCAAGCAGTTTAATAATTTGTTCTAAAAGTGTAAAAACATAAATGTACAATCAGTAAATACAATATAATGAATATCTTTTTGTTACTTAAAAACAATGTAAAGGTAATTTATATAACAATTATTATTATAGCTGATTGTGAAGCCAATAGTGAACAGTGTAAGTCCAGGGGATAACACCTGTCTGTATCTTCATCCTGTACAGAATAATAACATAATAACAAGATACAAGTGCACAGGTAGGGGAAGGACACTGATAGAGGGTATACACAACATACTCTGCAGCTTCATGTGCTAGTCGGGTATATTGTGCTAGTTAATCGTGTGTTAAGTCATAAATGTACAAAATGTACAGAATGATGTGTGTGTGTGTGTGTGTGTGTGTGTATATATATATAATTATTTCAATTGTATATATGTCTATATTTTAAAAATCGTCAGAAATTGGCAAGATGTGAGATACATATATATAATTTAAGATATTTGTCATCTATTTAAAACAGTGTTTCTAAACCAGGGAGCCTCCAGCTGTTGCAAAACTACAACTTCCAGTATGCCCGGACAGCCTTCGGCTGTCCGGGCATGCTGGCAGTTGTAGTTTTGCAACAGCTGGAGGCACCATGGTAGGGAAACACTGATTTAGATATATAAACAGATACGTTTTAAATACAGATGTAAATAGGATATTGTATACATGCACAGATAGAGGTAATAAATAAATAGATAGATAGATATGAGATAGATGGATATGAGATAGATAGATATGAGATAGACAGATAGATGGATATGAGGTAGATAGATAGATAGATAGATAGATATGAGATATATAGATATGAGATAGATAGATAGATAGATAGATATGAGATAGATAGAGAGAGAGATAATAGATAGATATGAAATAGATAGATATGAGATAGATATGAGATAGATAGATAATAGATAGATATGAGATAGGGAGATAGATATGAGATAGATAGATAATAGATAGATAGATATGAGAGATAGATAGATATGAGATAGATATAGAGATAGATAGAGATAATAGATAGATATGAAATAGATAGATATGAGATAGATAGATAGATAGATAGATATGAGATAGATAGATAATAGATATGAGATAGATAATTTATAGATATGAGATAGATAGATAATAGATAGATATAAGATACAAGATAGATAGATAGATAATAGATGATAGATAATAGATAATAGATGATAGGTAATGACATGAGAGCTCAGGACCTCTGTGTACAGTCAGTATCAGCACAATGAAGCCAGGAGTGTCATCTGTTGTGTTTCTCACATTACACGGAGGATGGATACATTCACAGATCGGAGGGAACAATAGTTACAGTCAGCTCTGCTACAATATATACAGGTTTATTTCTTTGTTGTTATGTTGTAGTATCTTTCTTAAAGACAATAATCTGCCTTATATAAAATATGTAATGATAATAATCATTCAAGCAGCTGTATACATTAGAGATAGATAATATCCTGTCTATTCAGCTGCTGAACTGGTAGTCCTATACATAGACTGTATGAAGAGATATTACTAGTGCTGTGTTTTACATTATTAGTCCTGGATTTGTAAGGGACCCCCATGTATGTACAGTGACACCAACAGTGAGAGGTATCTCATTCCCCAGAACATCACACACAATACCTGCCTGGAAATAGTGCTTTATATTACTATCAAGACACCATCACAGAGTGCAGCTCATAGGAACCTTTATTTGGTAATAAAATGGCTTGGAAATATACATATTTGGTGTCATAAAGCCAGAGAAATGATTTACATTCTCTCCCTACCTTATCATTGTAGCTATAAATCTATCTATCTATCTATCTATCTATCTATCTCATATCTATCTATATCTGTCTATCTATCTATCTATCTATCTATCTATCTCATATCTATCTAATATCTATCTATCTATCTATCTATCTATCTATCTCATATCTATCTATCTATCTATCTATCTATCTATCTATCTATCTCATATCTATCTATCTCATATCTATCTATCTCATATCTATCTATCCATCTAATATCTATCTATCTATCTATCTCAAATCTATCTATCTATGTCTGTCTATCTATCTATCTATCTATCTATCTATCTATCTATCTATCTCATATCTATCTATCCATCTAATGTCTATCTATCTATCTCATATCTATCTATCCATCTAATGTCTATCTATCTATCTCATATCTATCTATCCATCTAATGTCTATCTATCTATCTCATATCTATCTATCCATCTAATGTCTATCTATCTATCTCATATCTATCTATCCATCTAATGTCTATCTATCTATCTCATATCTATCTATCCATCTAATGTCTATCTATCTATCTCATATCTATCTATCTATCAGTCTACCTATCTAGCCAGCATATATTATCTATTTAGCTATTTAATTATATGTTTATATGTATATTTGCACATTTGTATTCTAAGTTATCTATCAATGTTTTAATATTTATGTCTGTAATATTGATTTATTCTATCTACTGTCTGTCCATATATCTATATATCTACTACCATTCTGTTGGTCTTTCTATCTTATTGTATTATCTATTTAGCTATTTATATGTATGTGTGCATATTTGTAGTATAAGCTATTACTTTTAACTATCTATTTATCTTCATGTGTCTGTACCTTCTATCTATTGTCTATCTCATATACATCTATCTATCTACCTGCCTGCTATTATCTATTTTAAATGCACATTTAATTATGTATTGAAAATATATTTATATATATATACATATATATATATATATATATATATGGTCATTTGACTAATATCTCACTATTGATTTATGAATATCTATATCTATATCTATCTATCTATCTATTAACTATACATTTCATATGATATTTGCTATTTAATGATAATGTTCTGTATTTATATATATATGCAGATTCTTTGATTATTTGACTAATATATCTATCTATCTATCCATCCATTTTGGTGACTTCATACATATCATGTGTCTATGGGGAAGAATAACAATAATCTAAGGGATTGAAGGGTTCACCTTCTCCTTGGCATCATTGTGTAAACATGAGGGATTATTACCCCTGGCATCAGGATTATCAAAAAACCCCTCCCCTGCCCTCTCCCCTGCCTGAATTACCATTCCCCCATTAGCATGTGAAGCTCCAGCCTGGCACATTACCCCCTGTATATAGGATGTCATATACAATCATTGTCAGCAATTAGCCTGAATAATTAATAAAACAAATTAAACACCATGGAGCTACATATTCCAAAGCATCTGCTGCTGCAAGAGAGAGAAGCGGGGAGCTGCTGGGGATCATATACTGGAATGTTCACTCTTCTTATTATACAGGCAGTTTATGTTTAATTAATACATAGAGGCAATCCAGAACCCAAAACCATGAGCGCAGATGTAGCAGAGCTGAATTGGTCACTTGGAAAAAATAAAAATAAATACAAATTTGTTCTATAGAGAGGCTTGTGTATAATAAAGTGGCATTTGTACGACCCTATTGTTTGCGTGGCAGCGACCTTGATAATGGCGGTGTCTGCGTCAGATTTTTAAGAAATGGCGAGATAAATAAAACATGTCTTGCAGCTTGAACTGGACTGGGCGGCGGTGCTGGTGGGGGGGGTGCTTTTTTTTGGGATGATATATTGGATTAACAATTGATTAAAATATGGTGCAGTTCAAACTCAAATTCAAACGCAAACGCAAACTCAGACTGCTACATCTGTACATATATATGCACATATAGACATGTAATGTACAGATGTAGCAGAGCTGACACATATATGCATATATCAGTGTTTCTCAACCAGGGTGCTTCCAGCTGTTGCAAAACTACAACTCCCAGCATGCCCGGACAGCCAAAGGCTGTCCGGGCATGCTGGGAGTTGTAGTTTTGCAACAGCTGGAGGCACCCTGGTTGGGAAACACTGGTATAAGGGGTCGTGGTCATAAGGGGTCATATATGTGCATATAGATGTAGCAGAGCTGACATATATATGCATATATCTGTGTTTCTCAACCAGGGTGCCTCCAGCTGTTGCAAAACTACAATTCCAAGCATGCTGGGAGTTGTAGTTTTGCAACAGCTGGAGGCACCCTGGTTGGGAAACACTGGTATAAGGGTTCGTGGTCATAAGGGGTCATATATGTGCATATAGATGTAGCAGAGCTGACATATATATGCATATATCTGTGTTTCTCAACTAGGGTGCCTCCAGCTGTTGCAAAACTACAACTCCCAGCATGCTGGGAGTTGTAGTTTTGCAACAGCTGGAGGCACCCTGGTTGGGAAACACTGGTATAAGGGTTCGTGGTCATAAGGGGTCATATATGTGCATATAGATGTAGCAGAGCTGACATATATATGCATATATCAGTGTTTCTCAACCAGGGTGCCTCCAGCTGTTGTAGTTTTGAAACAGCTGGAGGCAGCCTAGTTGGGAAACACTGCCTTATACATTCAGATATAGAGTTGTAGATCTCTGGACTCTTGGATGGGGCATGCTGGGAGTTGTAGTTTTGCAACAGCTGGGGGCACACTGGTGTATATTGTAGGAGGGATTGAGCCGGTGCTATATTGATATAATAACCCATTATTTACATTGCCTTCTGCACAGGGTATTGTCTCCCTTAACTGCTTTATTGGAATCAGTGTCTTAAATCTCTGGCAGCATGCGGTGCCCCCCACCCCCTTCCTCCTGTGTGGTACACACCTTCCTCTTCTGTCTTCTCCCCTGGCCCCTCTTCCATGTGGCCCTGCTGATACTGTAATCTGCCTGCTGCACATTGCTGTCTCCTCAGCCTCACACATTGTGCAGTGCTGATGACAAGCCTCTGGCTCTAGATAAGCTAAGAAGGCTGTTTCATGGATACAGAAGCCACTGCACCTCGCCTGCCCTCAACCACTTATTTTTTCCTCACCTTCCTCTCTATTGTATTCATCATTTTATAATTTTTTTCATGTTTTGTCATGAATATTTTTTTCTTCACATCTAATTCTGAGTTTTGTCATGTTGTAAAAGGCAGTCAGTTTTTTTTCTTATGAACTTTTTAGAATTGACTTTTATTTCATATGTATTTAATCTATCTATCTATCTATTATCTATATCTGTCTATATTTATCTATATCTATCTATTATATATATCTGTCTATATCTATCTATCTATCTATTATCTATATCTGTCTATATTTATCTATATCTATCTATCTATCTATCTATCTATCTATCTATCTATCTATGTTATTATCTATATCTTTCTATATATACCTATTTATCTGCCATGCATCCAAAAATTTTATCACTGTGCACAGGTTTACATTTCAATTTATATTCAATTATGTCTCGGACTCAACGTACATAAAGGTTGTTACACATGATATTGTTATGTACTGTATAAATAGTGTATGCGCTTGTGTGTGTATGAGTATAGTGTATGTGCCTGTGTGTATGAGTACATAGTGTATGTGCCTGTGTGTGTATGAGTATAGTGTATGTTTCTGTGTGTGTATGAGTACATAGTGTATGTGCCTGTGTGTGTATGAGTATAGTGTATGTTTCTGTGTGTGTATGAGTACATAGTGTATGTGCCTGTGTGTGTATGAGTATAGTGTATGTGCTTGTGTGTATGAGTATAGTGTATGTGCCTGTGTGTATGAGTACATAGTGTATGTGCCTGTGTGTGTATGAGTATAGTGTATGTGCTTGCGTGTGTATGAGTATAGTGTATGTGCCTGTGTGTGTATGAGTATAGTGTATGTTTCTGTGTGTGTATGAGTACATAGTGTATGTGCCTGTGTGTGTATGAGTACATAGTGTATGTGCCTGTGTGTGTATGAGTACATAGTGTATGTGCCTGTGTGTGTATGAGTATAGTGTATGTGCCTGCGTGTGTATGAGTATAGTGTATGTGCCTGTGTGTGTATGAGTATAGTGTATGTGCCTGCGTGTGTATGAGTATAGTGTATGTGCCTGTGTGTGTATGAGTATAGTGTATGTGCCTGTGTGTGTATGAGTATAGTGTTTGTGCCTGGGTGTGTGAGTACATAGTGCATGTGCCTGTGTGTGTATGAGTATAGTGTATGTGCCTGTGTGTGTGAGTACATAGTGTATGTGCCTGTGTGTGTGAGTACATAGTGTATGTGCCTGTGTGTGTATGAGTAAATAGTGTATGTGCCTGTGTGTGTATGAGTATAGTGTATGTGCCTGTGTGTGTCAGTACATAGTGTATGTGCCTGTGTGTGTATGAGTATAGTGTATGTGCCTGTGTGTGTGTATGAGTATAGTGTATGTGCCTTTGTGTGTATGAGTATAGTGTATGTAACTGTGTGTGTGTATGAGTATAGTGTATGTGCCTTTGTATGTATGAGTATAGTGTGTGTGTGCCTGTGTGTGTGAGTACATAGTGTATGTGCCTGTGTGTGAATGAGTATATAATGTGTGGGCATGTGTGCATATAGTTTATGTGCCTAAATGTTTATCAACATATAGTCTATGTGCCTGTGTGTTTGAATCTGTAGTGTATGTGTCTCTTTGAGTATGTTGTGTATTTGCATGTGTGTATATGAATATATAATGTATGTGCCTGTGTTTATAGTGTATGCACATGTATAAGTATGAGTATACAGTTCATGGTCCTGTGTATGTAGATATAGTAAACTTGTCTGTGTGTATGAATATATAGTGCATGTGCCTAAATGTGAAAGTATATAGTTACTGTGCCTGTGTGTGTATGAGTATATAATGTATAATGTCTGAGGAGTAATAGAGTATACAGTATGGGTATGTAACATATGCCTACATGTGTAGTATATGTGTTTATGCTTATATAGTAGATGTAATGTGCATGTCTGTGTGGAGTATATATGTGTTTATGCTCTAGAATGTATGTGGTTGTAAGTATGGTATGTATTTATACCTATATAGTATACAGTATGTGCCTGTGTGTGTCTGTGCACGTGTCTATGTGTATATAGTGTTTGTGTCTGTGTTTATGAGTGTATAGTATACATGCCTGTGTGTGTCTGAGCATGTGTCTATGTGTATATAGTGTTTGTGTCTTTGTTTATGAGTCTTTAGTATACACTATGTGCCTGTGTGTGTCTGTGCATGTGTCTATGTGTATATAGTGTTTGTGTCTTTCTTTATGAGTGTATAGTATACAGTATGTGCCTGTGTGTGTCTGTGCACTTGTCAATGTGTATATATTGTTTGTGTCTGTGTTTATGATTGTATAGTATATGAGCATGTGTGTGTCTGTGCACGTGTCAATGTGTATATATTGTTTGTGTCTGTGTTTGAGTGTATGGTATATGTGCCTGTGTGTGTGTGCATGTGTCAATGTGTGTATATTGTTTGTGTCTGTGTTTGAGTGTATGGTATATGTGCCTGTGTGTGTCTGTGCATGTGTCTATGTGTATATAGTGTTTGTGTCTTTGTTTATGAGTGTATAGTATACAGTATGTGCCTGTGTGTGTCTGTGCACGTGTCTATGTGTATATATTGTTTGTGTCTGTGTTTATGATTGTATAGTATATGAGCATGTGTGTGTCTGTGCACGTGTCTATGTGTATATATTGTTTGTGCCTGTGTTTGAGTGTATGGTATATGTGCCTGTGTGTCTGTGCACGTGTCTATGTGTATATAGTGTATGTGTCTGTGTTTGAGTGTATGGTATATGTGCCTGTGTGTTTGTGCACGTGTCTATGTGTATATAGTGTTTGTGTCTGTGTTTATAAGTGTATAGTATATGAGCATGTGTGTGTCTGTGCACGTGTCAATGTGTATATATTGTTTGTGTCTGTGTTTGAGTCTATGGTATATGTGCCTGTGTGTTTGTGCATGTGTCAATGTGTGTATATTGTTTGTGTCTGTGTTTATGATTGTATAGTATATGAGCATGTGTGTGTCTGTGCACGTGTCAATGTGTATATAGTGTATGTGTCTGTGTTTGAGTCTATGGTATATGTGCCTGTGTGTGTTTGTGCACGTGTCTATGTGTATATAGTGTATGTGTCTGTGTTTGAGTGTATGGTATATGTGCCTGTGTGTGTTTGTGCACGTGTCTATGTGTATATAGTGTTTGTGTCTGTGTTTATGAGTGTATAGTATATATGTGTGTCATGGTGTGTGTCATTCTAGCTGCTTGATGGTACGTCTTGACTTTATCTGCCATCGCCTCTTTCCTCAAAAGCACTTCCAAGAGTGAGATTAGCGGAGCCTTTATCAGGAATTTGGGGTTAGTTAGTCCACACAACAGAGCTGACACCACTGGAAATTTATGATCTGGTCTGAGGGGCTGCTTTACTCCAGCAGAAAATGGAGTGGACTTTATTATCTGGAGGAAGTGAGTCACATTGTGCGCTGAGACTTCTGACAGACCCCACTTCTTTCATCCCATTATTTATTTATCTAGAGATTGATCTGCTGATCGTCCACTTCCCACAGCTCTGTATACACGTGTGTGTATGTATGTATATATATATATATATATATATATATATATAATATGGGTGGGTTCCTTGTTGTGTACAATGGAGGCGACTGCTGCAATATGAGGCAAGATTTCTCTCTTCTCCATTGGACAGAACAGGGAATTTGCATTGGTGGCGAAACTGATGACTGATGTTCACATGGTGAGGTAGAAACCCGGTCGCCTACCTATAAATTCAAGTTAGTGCAGGTGACTCTGCTGTAAGATTGCCTTTAATAGTAGGTAGTATCCCCTTGCAGACATTAGCAGCTGCCCCCTGTAGATCACAGCCCCCCTTTGTAGACAGTGCCCCCCCCTTGCAGACAGCAGCCCCCCTTTAGACATTAGCAGGACCCCCCTATAGACATTAGCAGGGCTCTCTTTAGACAGCAGGGCCCCCCTTTAAACAGCAGGACCCTCCTTTAGACATTAGTAGCAGACATCCTGTAGACCGCAGCCCCACCCTTGTAGACAGCTCACCTGCGGCTGTCCTCTGTCGGGTGCTGCCACTCCGCTGCCCCGTCCTCCCGTCCGCATCATGGCATTCTATGGAGGAGCATGTGACATACATGTCACTCTGCTTCCTCTGTAGCGTTATGCTGGACGCAGTGGAGTAGGTGGAGTGACGTGTGTGTCACATGCTCCTCCACGGAATGCCATGATGCGGACAGGAGAACGGGGCAGCGGAGTGACAGCAAGTATCGGATTTGGTATCGGGGACATTGAACGAGTCCCTGATACCATGGAAATGGCTAGTATTGGCCCCGATACCGATACTAGTATCGATATCGGGGCATCCCTAGCTGGGAGCAAATTGGTTTCCCCCAAGCTTCAATGGTGAATAGAGGGACATTGATCCTGGACCCTTGCAGGTGCCCTCTGACCCGGAAGAGAATGGTTTGTAGGGACCTATCTTTATTCAGAGAAGGGCATACAATAGACCACACTTTGACTGCACTTTGGTGGCTGGTTTACTGTTATGTCATCAAAATAAAAAGAGATTTAAAAAATCTCCATTAGGTGGTGTGTTTTTTTAATTGTCAGGCATTATACTATTACATTATTCCCCACATAATAATCTTTTGCCATTAACAGTTTATTGACCCAAATGGTATTTGTTGTGTTAGAATCCAAAGGGTTAATCTGCACTGAGAGCTTTTGTTTATTCTGGTTACTGCAGTTACAACTAGCTCTCTGGATGGTCAGCTGACCTCATTTGCTTTCACTTGTGTACTCCCTATTTAAACCTGTGGTGTACATCCAGGCTTTGCCTGCGGAAGAGGTTTCTCTAGTAGCTAGTGTTGTTTCTTGTATTCCTGATCTTCTGGCATTTCTGACTTATTGGCTTGGCATTCTGACCTTTCTCCTGTTTTTGCGACTTGGCATTTCTGATAACTCCTGGTATTGATTCAGGTAGTGGACTGCTACTTATTGTGTGTGTTTGTTAAGATATTATTTCTGTTAGTCTCTGTGCTCCCTTACTGTATGCCGACCTGTGTTTGTATTGTAGTTTATTTTGTTGACCGTGACTTCCATCAGATATTAAGGGAGGGACTGTCCCCGTGGTTGTCTTCTATTTCGGGCGGACACGCAAGTAGGCAGGGTAAGAGGGAGTGGGTGAGATAAGTTCTGCACTCCTTCCCTGCCCATACGTGACATGTTGGTTGTATTGTCTCCATGTCTACTGGCCATACACAATGTCATATAAGGAAGGTGGTAGATGACATTAGAGGAGTTGGATCATTTAGACCAGTGGTCTCCAAACTGTGGCCCTCGTGATGTTGCAAAACTACAACTCGCAGCCAATGGCTGTCTGAGCTTGCTGCGAGTTGTAGATTTGCAACATCCAAGGGCCACAGTTTGGAGACCACTGATGTAGACAAACCCTTCAACATATAACGTGGATAGAGCTGATTCCCAGTCAGGACTTTCCCTATTTAGAGCTCCATCTAATGGTACCCCCGCTCCCCAAATGATCAGTATTTCCTGTGCGCACCTCCAATCTCAATCCCCCTATACTATTTATTTAGTTTGGAGTTATCAGACCTTTATTAATAACTCTTGATACAAATGATTTCAGTCATGCACAAGGCACTCATAACGTCAAGAGCATTATTTCAAGACATCGCATGGTCTTGTTGGGAGCTGGAGATCAATAGGTTAAGACAATAAAGCTCCATTTATTTCTCTTCCATGAACTGAACGTATTGACATTTCAGGACTTCCATTGCTTCAGTGCACATGATAAACCACTACCATTTACAGAGCGACTGGCTGCAATGACACTTATTGTAAAGTATGTCATGTGGGCCTTCAGGTTAGAGGAATTGTAGAGAGGAACGCAGGGATATGGAATGGGTAGGGGTTCACATTTTAATGCAGGTTAATGACAGCTGGGATCACACGCTAAGAAGGTGCTGGCTCTACTGGCACTTTATATACTTTTTATATCTGGGTTAGAATTTAGCACCACAGACAATGTGATTCATTGTGTGTTATCATAATGAATACAATTACTCCTACTACAGGCTCGGCAGCAGCTGCTTAGCTTCTATGTTTGGAAATCTGCGTTCGCCCTCATACGAGTGTGACTTTTCACTGCATCTGAAGGCCCAAAGGTCAAATAATTATAGAGAGGCTTAAAGGGGTACTACACCCTAGACATGTCATGTCTGATTGCGGGAGGGGGTTGGGGCCGCTGGGATCCCCCACAATCTCTGGGCCGACGCTGCAGCATTCATGAACATGGGAGGCTTGGTCACACCACACCCCCTCCATTCATGTCTATAGGAGGGGGCGTGATGGCTAGTTCACAGCCGTCACACCTCCTCACATAGAAACAAAAGGTCGGGGTGTGATGGCTGTGGTTGCCAGTCATCCGGCACGGAGCAAAGTTCGCTCCATGCACCGGATGACTTGGGTTCTGCGGCAGAGTTGACATGTCTAGGGGCAGATTACCCCTTAAAATCCACGTCATAGGAGAAATGTACTTGGACCAGTGGTCGTAGTCAGAAGTAGGCTGCAGTAAGATCGGGTCTATGATTAAGGTCATAAGACTGAAACACGTTAGGCCTGATGCTTAGTGTTTTTATGTCATGTGGATTTGACTATATTTTTATCACTTAAGCTAATAAAGAAGATGGATTTTTACCTGGAATCCTGCTGCTGAACTACTCTTCACTTCATTTTGGACATAGGAGAAGTCTTAGAATTGGAACATCTAAGATTGTTTTGACCTGAAATAGATTTCCACTACAATTTACATCAAATTCTTAATAAATATATATTCTATGGGGCAGGCCATGAAAGGTCCCACCCTATCCCACTAAGCCATGCCTAAGAACATGGCCAAAAGGTACTATGTGGTCAAATTCACTACTTCCGTTCTAGATAAATCAGATATGTGTCATCCTTGTGATTCCATTTTTGCAACTTTTTGACATAGTTTATGCTCCAATTCTGTTTGCCTCTGATGGCAGCTTACATACTGGAGAACAAAAGGATTGCGCTATAGAAATCTGTAAGCTATGGCACTGGGCTATAGAAAAGTCCCCATATTTCAAAAGCTGCTCTAACATGTTGATTTTGGCAGGACCGGCAGACTGTCTGAAATGTATGGAGGTATCCAGACTCTCCCCCCGACAGACAGTGTTGCGAATAGAAGGGTAAGGCATGTTGGTTTCTGACCATTGATTAATTTTTGGCCATGCATTTTGAAACATTTAAGTGTGTGTGGGAATATTGGGAGAGGTAGCACTTGGCCGACAACTATGAAAGCTGTATGGCCACCTTAACATGCCTGATCCTTCCACAAATTATGTCCGGGAGAGTCAGGAAACCCCCAAATATGCTGAATGGTCAGTCGGTCCTACCAAAATCATTGGGTGTAGCTGACACATATCCAGTGTGTATGGCTAGATTTAGTTTAGTTAGTTTTTTTTTAGTTAGTTTTTTTAACGCAGTTTATAAAGCCAAAGCAAGGAACAGATCATCAATGGAGGACATGTACAAAGGAAACACTGAAACTCCAAGTATTTTTAAATGCATTCCTGAGTTTGGCTTGAAAAAAATGCATCAACCAACTTGAACTGGTAACACTCCCAAGGTTTTGTCATTAACGTAAGCCCCCCTAATCCTTAAAAGGGTACTCCACTGGATAACATTTTTTTTATTCAACTGGGCCAGAAAGTTAAACAGATTTGTAAATGACTTCTATTAAAAAAATCAGTCCATTTTAGGGACTGTCCAGAGTTGGAGGAATTCCCCATAGCAAACCTATCCTGCTCTGGACAGTTCCTGAAATGGACAGGGGTGTCAGCGGAGAGCACTGTGGTCAGACAGAACGGAAAATCAAAAAGAAAAGAATTTCCTCTGTAGTATACAATGGCTGATAAGTACTGGAAGGGTTAAGATTTTTTTTAATAGAAGTAATTTACAAATCTGTTTAACTTTCTGGCACCAGTTGATTTAAAAAAAAAAAAAAAAGTTTTCCAGTGGAGTACCCCTTTAAGTTATATCTCTTACCTGGTCATAGTGGTATTCTGAGCCGACATCCTCAATATGTCTGCCTCTTCTCTGTGTAGGCGACAGATGTACTCCAAGACAGCGAGGTGAAAACCGGTCGCTCTGCCAGTCTCTCCGCCTAAATGTTAGGTTTCGCAGCAGATCAGCAGGTGCCATGTGTAAATTTTCCAAAGGCCAAGTGTGTCAATTCACAAAAGACGAGTGATAAGAGGGAAGAGACTAGCGCAATCAGTTTTTTTTTTCCCGTGTTTTTCGATTTGTGCCGGATTTCAAGAGCTATTTTGTTAAACTGCTACATCTGCTTGAATGTGAATATTGAAGCTCTACCACTAAAATAAACACCCTGTAATTTCGGATCCTCTGTAATCGTTTGTTAATGCAAGTGGTTTTCAAAAAACATCAATTTTCTATTCTAAAATTCCTTTGCCTAATGTGAATTTTTGGCTCTTATCACTTATCTTTGGTGGATAAAAATGGTGTTCTGCAATTAGAATGCGCTGGATATGCGTGGCTGAATGGTTTACTTCAGATACCATTAGCGTCTGCAGAAATGCAAGCAATAAATCAAATAGCATATTTCACATATTTTATATGGCACGTAGGGCATTTGTTCTTTGTGTAACTTCTCCCCTCTAACTGATATTTTATGTGAGCGGAGCTTTGGATTCCCAAATATAGCTATAGAATTACTATTACTGCCCTCTAACAACCCCCTGCATATAAACTAACAACATGTTTCACAAAGGCAGATGTAATGACTGTCGGAGCACCTCCGGGGCATTTTGCAGAGTGGGAAAAAAAAATAATGTCTTTGTTGTTTTGTTACACCATTTAATATCTTCCCAGCTTCCAACATTATACATTTTCTCCAACTACTATCATATAATATTGTTAAAGTGAAACTCTGAACTGTTAAGCTTCATTAACCTAGGGACTGATAATACGTTCACCGTTGTAAATATTGCTTCTACATCTACTTACGTAGTCAAAGGACTTTCTTCTGCTTTGTTATTATGACACTTATTATGTTTCTTTTATGTCGGGGAATAATACTACCGTAGGTATTGATACAAACTATAATGCAATAAATAACCTATTTTGGTGCCACCAAGCACTAATAGTGTCTAAGTGTCTTAGTGTAAACTTTGGGGATGATCTAACAAGGGCAAAGTTGCAAATATTTGGTTTAAAAAAATACTGTTATTGATGGTTTTTGCTTAAAGGGGTAGTCCAGTGGTGAAAAACGTATCCCCTATCCTAAGGATAGGGGATAAGTTTGAGATTGCGGGGGGTCCGACCGCTGGGGCCCCCTGCGATCTCTCTGTACAGAGGCCAGGCTCTCCGGCGAGATAGCGGGTGTCGACCTCCGCACGAAGCGGCGGTCGACACGCCCCCTCAATACATCTCTATGGCAGAGCCGGAGATTGCCGAAGGCAGCGATTCGGCTCTGCCATAGAGTTGTATTGAGGGGGCGTGTCGGCCGCCGCTTCGTGCTGAGGTCGACACGCCCCCTTCCACGGGCTGTTGGGGCTCTGTACAGGAGATCGCAGGGGGCCCCAGCGGTCGGACCCCCACAATCTCAAACCTATCCCCTATCCTTAGGATAGGGGATACGTTTTTCATTACTGGACTACCCCTTTAATTGTAGATATGCATTAGCTTTGTTTTGTGTTCTGTGTGCCGCAGTGTAGAATTTTCTCCTCTTGGGGCATGGTTTCTCATTAGCATGCGTTTTGGAGTGATTTAGGCTATGAGTTTCTAAACACAGAATTCCGCTGTAATTCAAGCCCCATCGACTTCAATGGGATTCTGCAGCTAACTCCGCAAAATATAGGACTGGATTTTTGCGGAATGCTAAAAACAGAATTTCTGTGGTGGAATGCTGCCACGGAAATTCCACTGTCTGAATGGAACTGCCAACTCCTATAGAAAACAATACGATATTGCGCCGTGAGTTTACAACAGAATTATTTCGCACAATTCCGCAATGGAAATTCCACCATGTGAACATATTTTGCGCAAATGTTTTTTTTTAAATTGCTTATAAATACTAGCATCTGAATTCCACTCTTTGACAAGCCACCATTTATACACACTCTACTCAAAGGTAAAGGGGTGTTTTTTTTTTATTTTTTAGCAAAATCTAACTTGTAACTTGTGCATTTTTAGGAATTTAGCAAAAACTGCTTGCACAATAACAATGGGAAAAGCCCAAAAACTAAAAAAATAAAATAAAATAAAATTAAAATACATTTCCCCCTTAGAGTAGTCAACCTAAAAAAAATGCAGTGATAGAAGAATATATTTATCACTCGTCTTCTTCAATTAAAGGAGAACTCTAGTCAAAACTTACTTTTCCCCTATCCTGTGAGCTTAAAAAGCTCAGTTGTCTTAGAACCAATAATAATTCCTTAAAAAGAACAAAAACCTAGGGAGCCTGTAAAAACCTACGCGTTTCAAACCTCCTTAGGCTTCTACTCATGGCTAAAATCTAAAAAGCCATCAGATGTATGAATGCGGCTCAAGCTGTTTGATAAATCGAGCACATTTTTAGATTGCCTAGTCTCGACCCCCGAAATGTGTTGATACATTTTTATTGTTATTTTAACAAAAATTGTATAGTGATTATATTTTATACTCGCCCCAATATCAATGTGTAAGAGGGAGATGGGAAAACATTGGAAAACACATAAAGAAGCGAACCAGGAAGGGGGTTTTATGAGAACTTTATTCATATACCCCCTAGAGCAGTGATCTTCAAACTGTGGGCCTCAAACTGTTGCAAAACTACAACCCCAAGCATGCCCGTACATGCTTGGTGCTGTAGTTTTGCTATAGCTGGAGGACCACAGTTTGGAGACCACTGGTGTAGGGCATAAGAAGGCAAAGGATAAGGCAGGGATTGCAGTTTTGAGGGGGGGGGGGAGCTGTCCTTCTCCTTGTGGAGACCACCAAGCTCCTGTAAGATGTTTAGATGGCCAGGCAATAAGAAAGAAATGTTCCTGATTTTGTTTTAAATCTGCCTAAATCTGGTGCATTTGCAATAGTAAGACTACCTCACTGTGTTGTGGCGGACGGAGGGGCAATGCATGACTCAGGGACTCCAAGAAGAACAAAGATATAAGTCAAGCACCACTTCAAGAAGTCTCGTGTATAAAGAAAATCCCATTTTCTTCACAGCCAGATGACTACTTGGCTGGAAGTGACCTGTAAGTACAGCCAGGAAGTTGTGAGGTGTGATAATTATAGCTTCCAGTCATTAGGACTAATACTTTCCCTTTAAGTTTTAGGACTTTTGATGCTTCAGGTGGGTCTTCTATCAGATAAGCGTGCACAAAAGAGAATGTTATTTAGTAAATATATACATTGTGGCAGGTTGTGCCCTCGGGGGCTGATGCCTGGTGGTGATTCTCAGCTAAAACCATATTGTGGAACTGTAGCAGAAATGTCCAGAAACAACCCTACAACTCAACAACCTTTCAACCCTACATCTCATTGACATATATTGTGTAGGAAGTGGCTAGGATTTTTTGTTGGCTCTGAAAGAATTGTGTGACGATCCTTTTAAACTTTCAGGTGGGATATTTAATCTGATACCTACCGGTCCTGTTAAAGGGGTATTCTTGGGATTTTTGTTTTTTTGAGTGTGAGACAGAGGCAGCAAAGTTAGTCTAGTTACTAATGTATTTCACTTACCTGTGTTTGGTGGCTGGTATCGAATTTCTTTGTATTTCTTTTCCCCTGAAAATGTTTTTCTCTGCAGCCTACAAAATGAAGGTTCTCGGACCTTGCCCAGCTTGTTGTGTGGCCTGAGACAGTACATCAAAAGTTAGTTGCTGAAAGGGGGCTTGGTTGCTTCATCTGTTGTCTGTGAAGCCATCCCACAGATGACATTACTGGCACATATGTGCATTCATTTGTCATTACACAAATCCGCAGCTTGTGTGTCAGATGATGTCGAGCAAGTCATGTGATAAAAGGTGCTGAAAGGGAGTGTGGCTGTACTGCAATGGGTGGGGAAACCAAGGTGTGGGAAGAAATGTCACCTTCCACTTTGAAACAAAGGATTCTGGGGATTGTAGTCTGAGGGTGGCCACAGAAACAGGAAGTAGCAAGTTCTCAAAAGCAAGCGAGCAACGTGATGGGGGACACAGGACACAGCCATCTTCAACTAACACAAGCACAGATCCTTGGTAAGCATGTCCATTACTGTATGAACCTTACTTATGAAAGGCACCTTATGTTGGATAACCCCTTTAATGTTGGATTAACTAAATTCATTCTAATTCTAATCTACATTTAGTATAAACAAAGTAACAAAATAAAAAGTAGCATAATCTAAAACAGAACATACTACATAACACTGTTTGCTACTGTAGACTACTAAGACCAGTTAGACAACTCTAGTCCAAAACTCCAAACAATGCCTTGAATACTCTGTGTTCTGTCTACATAGAACAGGACAATTGTTACAGCCTGTGCACGGCTCTTTACAATACTATGGGGGAGATTTATCAAAGGATTTAGACTGTTTTTTCCTGTCTAAATTTGTCGCACAGAAAGTCGCCGGTCTAAATATGTGCGACTTTTCTGCGACTTTTGCTGTAGAGGATTTTTAGAACATGATGCATGCAAGTCTATTTTAGATGGAAATGCATTGGAAAATGCATTGGTGCTGAATATATCAAGTGCAACTTTTGTGCGACAAGTCGCATCTGCCCAAAATACGCTGAAATGTCAGACCATGTTGGAGCAGGTCTAAATGCAGTTTAAGCTGTAGACCCTGAAGTCTGAGCACAGAATTTATCAAGGGCTGTGACACCTTTGATAAATTAGGAGCACAATAGACAGGAGACTACCACATACGCTGGTCTATAAGCATACCCAGAATAGACTAGATTAGTAAATGTCCCCCTATGTGTTAGAGTCTATTATTTTGCACTGCACACTATGTGCAAAACAGTAGCCGAGGATCATTATACACCGCCGCAGCGTCTCATCAATGCTCTGTTGATTTGAAGGTCCGACCATGCTAGTGAAGCCTGGAAAACCGCCATTTATTCAGAAGCCTTTCTTTTCCAGGTCTGTGCAGCTTGATGTCACATCATCTATTTGTGTTCAGTTGTGGGATCAGCTGAGAGAACATGGACTAAATCATATTTGCAGCTGGGCAATTACAATGCACCCTAAGATCTGTGAGCTTCAACCATGAACACAGATGCCTTCAAAGTTCTGTTTTTCTTCCATGTGGAAGTCATTGGCATAGAACAGATGCCTTCATTTTGGAGAAACCAGCCTCTGGATATAATTGGTTCTCTCTTCCCATGTCCTCTAGGGACAGTCTATTGCAGATTAAATTAGATGAAAAAGAAGATGAACACAAAACAAAAGCTTTTCATGGTGTTTTCACCGTTCTTCCCAGGACGGCTTTAACGTTGAGAGATTTCTCCGTATTTAATGATACCACATTGTCTTTAGAATACAGTAGCATAAATTAAATACATATATCACTATGGCATCTGAAAAGGAGAGCTCATCATTTATTCATCCTGATTTCTGGTTATGGTAGACAGATTATTAGAGTTAGTTATTAAGCATTAATGGTGAATGCCATTACGTTTGCCTTGCATTGTAATTTTGTAAAGCGTTTATTTTTAACAACCGCCATGCATTTGCTGATAGTTAAAGTAGATGATAAAGCAGACAGGATGTAAGATAATCGGAATAAAGCGCACACGCAGCATGGAGGAAGGGCTAATGGATCACTCCCATTAAAGAGACAGTCATTCCGAAAGATGGGCCTTGGGTCACAGAGTGTGCCATTTCTACTGAACAAGAGGAATGTAGACCTGTAGGCTTCATGGGCTGCAGAGCATTGATGTATTGAGCATTGCCGCACTTCACTGCTTAAATAGTAATGGCCAATTTAGTACAAAAGAAGAACGGTAATATTATTGATGTATAGATTCCATATATATTAATACGGCTGCAGGAATGGGTCTAATGTTCTATGAGGCTCATTTGAGTTTTCAGTTCCATTGATTCACTTGCCTTTCCATAGATATAAATGTGGCTTAAAGCAGGCAATTGGTAACAGGAAATATTATGAAAAAAAAAAATCAAACATTGCTTATTAAATACCGTGTCTGCTCCAGTGACGATGCTTTGGTGTTTTCCACCTTCTTTGTTTATTTTCCTGAAGCGATAACATGCCATATATCCACATAATCGCTGAAGTCAAACACTAGACTCCGCAGCCAATTGCCATCCATGTTTGGATCAATGCTGTGCATGTGTATATACGGCATGTTACAGCTCCAGGAAAGATTGGTGGGAAACCACCAAAGTATGGAGTTGTTTAACAAGTGACTTATGTTCTATTTCTTTTTTTATGACATCCCAAGATCACAACTTTTCACTATTCCCAGGAACGGTAATGAGAATCAGATTGTGGGGTCCGACCATTATCGATCACGAGAACCAGGGTCTCTTGTCTCACTGTGTAAATAAAGACACAGTTGACAATGCACATTCATTCCCCATGGGGGTGTAGAGAGTGCTGAACTATCTCTTTTATAGGCATACTCGACCTTCACTCCATTCACACGATGAGACAAGGGACCGCCAGTCTGTTTTCCAATGGGGGGGGGGGGGGGGGGGGGGGCCTCCAGTCAGACTCCCACTAATCATATACATTAACTCTATCCTGTGTATGAGTGACAAGTTTCCATCTTGGGATAACCCCATTAATCATTTAAATTGAAGCATAGAAATGGACTGAAACCATAATACATTATACCAAATAGACACCTGAGGACGAAAAAAGACATGATAGGTGAAAATGTATATTACAACAACTCGTAAACCAGTTAGCCAAATTGTCTAGAATTTTCTGTCATTGGCTTTTTGTTTTGGCTTGATTTCCATCGATTTACCTCAATGTCCCATTGAGTGGATTACCACTTTAAGTCTGTAAGCAAAAACAGTACAAAGGTTAGATTCAGACCACTCTTGTAGGGTGTGTGTCTCCCAACTCTTATTATTCCTGCCAGTATAATGGTGTATGGACCTGATAAAGAGTAGAGTATCCTTTCGAAACATTGTGTCTGATATTGTGTCAATAATGCCCTGGGGACTACTTTTAAGACTTCCATTGACACCCCTTAAATAACCCAGCATCTAGTCATCTTCTGTTACCCCAAGGAGGTCTCTCGATAGTTAGCATCATCTCTATACAAATGCCCTAACCAGTAGGGCTGGCTACAAGAAAGGTATCTGCTTCATAAACATCAATTTTAAGAGTTTATATGGGGAAACCGAGCTTCCTTTCATATTTTCCAGTTACAAAATAACATAATATATGTGTAACTGTGTACAGAGTTGGCTACTTACTCAGTATGGCTGAAATGACCCAATTCCCAAGGGTGGTATCACATATACTCCAGACTTCTGTGGAAAAAAAGTCTATGACACTGCACTGTATAACAAGTAATACTATAGAATCCTTTGTTAATGGGATCGTCTTACATTTTAGACTGGTTGCGTAATTCAAGAAATCTTGAAGATGCTTGTGCATCATTGTCCTCAGATAATCTCCTTGTTGGCTGTTTTATAAAGACGGGTCACTGACTGGTTTCACTATGGATGTGGGAAATGTTGTATACCCTTAAATTTTATTATGGGAATGTATTTCAAAACATAACCTCTTATAATAGATTGTGCCCACTGACATATCAGTTGGAGGAAGAATTATTATCTAAACCAGCATGCCCCAACCAGTGTGCCCCCATCTGTTGCAAAACTAGGACTCTCAGTATGCCCGGGCAGCCTTTGGCTGTCCGGGCATACTAGGAGTCGTTGGTTTGCAACATCTGGGGGGTGCACCGGTTGGGAAACACTGACCTACACCAGTACAGTCTGTACTGGAAGTGTTATACTAATGTGATGTAAACATATTCTTTATGTAATGTTTACCAATGTGATGTATATAAGTTCTCCCCCCAAAAAGTAAGAAAGCAGTCTCTATAGTGCCACCTATAGGTAGCTACCATGTCAGTCATTGACTTATCCAAAAAAGGAAGAGTCATTCATCTTTTATTTGAAGGATATTTTATGGATCAGACAGTGGCTTAAAGGGAAGCTACTGCCAATAGGTGGCACAAAAAAGACCATGGTCTGATGTAGATGTTGTCAAGCATCTAGTCACATGACCATAACTAGGAATGGTGGAATCCAGGTTTCATCTTCATGGGGTACAGAACCCATATGGATGGGGGCCCTGCTTTATATTTTGCCTTGATGCCCAGAAGATACAAGCTGTGCTCCTCAAGAGATCCCAAGAATCTCGCTATTGAGACGTAGCGCACGCTTACTAAATCAGTATAGTTTCCATGTAACATGTATTCCAGGCCAAAAAAAAAAAAAAAACAACTCAGATGTTTGTGTGTCAAAGAAGATGTTACTCACAAAAGCAACAATGAAAGCCACCTGCGCGCCATGGGCTTCACCTGGCCTTCCTTCTCGGGAGTCTGTCATGCAGCTGCTCGAACTATAGTGTCTCTCTATGTGCATGTATGTCTTCTTGATGCATCGAGAGCCTTTGAAAGCAATTTTCTGTTTGCTTTCACATGATTCTATAATGTGCATATGAAATTCAATAAGCAACGTTTAATGCTTGTAAAAGCCAGAAGCCGGTACTTTATATGACAGATGGTGACATATAAATCATTTCTATAGTAGTAGTAGGATTGTCCAGTTTTAACAATCCTGACTTATGTTTTGCATCCCTCCATACCAGTGTTTCCCAGCCAGTGTGCCTCCAACCATTGAAAGACTACAATTCCCAGCATGCCCAGAGAGCCAAAGGCAGTTCTAACGGGGTCCATGCATTCCAAAGCTATGCCTCTGGAGGTCAGCTATTGGAGCCAATAGGTATCCAACAAAGAGTTTTGGCTTAAGTTAAAGGGGTATTCCCATCTCCCTAGCCATGTCTCTATGTGTAGAACATGGCAGCAAGATGCAATTGACTTCACTTAGCAAACTTGCCTGGTTCTGTAGATGTCTATTCTTATCTATCCTCTAGTTGGCAACCAGTAGTCATGGTTCCCGTCCACCAGCTCTGTGTGGTGTGGCCAGAGGAATTCCTGAGTGCACATCAGATTTTTGCCCGGACATATCTTAGCCAATTTATCATGCCATCTGAAGCAAATGAGGTAACCATCCATGAGAACAACCCTCTTAATAGAGGGGAAGTCAATCGGACACATATAAAAAGTATTTATTTAAGCTTTAGTTTACTAACCCTAAATAAATGTGTATGTATGTATATGTATATATATATATATATATATATATATATATATATATACACACACACACACACACACAGTAGGTAAGATTTCTATGGCTTTATTTATTTTTTGCATTGTGTCCTAGACTTCCTATTTTTTCTATTTGGCTCATCCAGACCTACAATGTGTACAGATCATGTGGTAACACTCTGAATCAACTAAATAGCAGTTTCCAAAAATGATATCTTAACTCCTGTTAAATTCCAACTTCTTCAAGTTAGTTACCAATGAAGACCAAATGGTGGCAATGTGCCACGAGAACGTGGGCTTGATGGATAATGTCTATTGATCATATCGACCAAACCTTCAAAGTTCTTCTACTGCCGTTGAGGTCTATCCAACGTCTGCAGAGACCAGAGCGGCGGTGGTGATGGCGGGCTGGTGACATTTTCTAGGGGGGGAGGTGAAAGTACCACAAGATACAAAAGTAGACGGGAATTAAGCAGAAACCTCTCTTGAATTATTATTGCATTTTTTCGGAAAAAATTAATACATTTTGCATATGGTTTAAGATTGATAAAAAAAAGAGTGTTGTGTTCCAGTGATTACATTCCCATCTGCGATTAAGGCTGTCTGTCTACATCTGGCTTTCACATTATATTGCTGTAACAAGAATCCTTTATAAGGCAGGGTTCACTCTGTATTTTATATTAGTTGCAGTCCCAACTACTGCACGGACTTGGTTTTTCACATGTGTAGCTCATTACTTCATACCATTGAGAAAAAGTAATATATCTTTGGGAATGTATGTTTCTCACAATTTCCATAGCAATGCAACATGTTGAATCTTTTTTAGTATTTCATTTTATTTTTTATTTTTTCATCTTTTTACGGTCCTCTTTAAAAAGTTACAGATTGTTTATGACATATTTTTGGATGAGTTATTGCGGTAAAGTGGTCTATCGCTTAACGTTTAAGCAAAATGTAAAGCAGACACAAGTGGGGTATTGTTGGGAGGAAAGATACAATGGGAACGTATGTTAGTGCTCAAACACATAAAAAACCCTTTTTCTTTCTTTTATTTTTATTTTTTTAGGGGGGAGGTTAAAGAAAAAAGGGGATGTAAAGAATAAAAAATCTTGACTAATACTAAAAGTACAAAGTATAAGCATTATGGGGGGAATTTACTAAACAAAGTATAACACAGTGTTCTGGTATGAGAAATTGCCAATTTTTGCATAAGCTTCATTTTGCACAGATATTTTGTGACTTTTTCAATTTATCTGCTGCTCGTGCTGAATTTTTTTGTAGAGGCACATCTGAATAGATTTGTCTCACCTTCATTGAACATACTTTACTAAAGATCAGCGTGTAAAGTGCTGGTCTTCAGTAAAGTTCACCTGTAAGTATAAATGGCGAGTTCTGTTGGGTTTGCTTATAATGAGTGATTGGTAAGGTCATCAGGCTATGTTTTCACTATGTTTCTAAAATGGCCTTATTGACTGTATACCAAATTAAAAGAGAAAACAGGTCTTTGTGCACAGGGACTTCTATGGCGGTCATGTTTTAGCATTTTTTGGGGACATAAATGTCTCCTATAAAAACAGCCATTTTTTTTTTAAAACAATAACTTTTGCTATAGGCCAAAAAGGGCTTAAAATGCAACCAAAGAACATAAAAAATGGGCCACCTGCGAAAATGAAGCTCAAAAGATGTCTGAAATGTTCTCAAAAAACAATCAGCGAACAAAGGAATTTTTGACACATGGGATTTTTCAGACCTCTTCATTTAACATATCTTAGGTTAAGACGAACCACAAGGACCATACCGCAGATGTGTCAAAAATATTACAGGAGACCTTAACTTTTTGGGTTGTATTCTACTGATGTCTATGGACGTTCTTACTGCCTGTTCACTAAAATTCGAACTGGAACCTGGTGTACCCTTATTGGCTTTAATTAAAAAAAATAAGTATTTTTCCATAGTTACATGTCACTTCATGCGACCTAGACTAGTAGTCCTTGGGGCTCTTGACCCCATTGTATGTGGCTTCTGGAACATCAGTATATGATAACAAGGAAGAATGGCGGTAGAAATGCAGTTTACGTTGTCATATGAATGTGTTATAAAGGAGTAATGATGCATAATTGGCACTTAACACCACATATCATCTCTAGCTCATGGCTCCAGGTTTATTTATAGCCAGTAGCAGAGTTACTAATAGTATGATGAATAATTCAAGATCTGACAGATTTCCACTATAAAATGATCACAAATTCATGTTGTAGATGGTTTGTCTTGAATGTTCCCTGTCTAAGACTGAAAGATGACTTCAGCTTCTATAATACATTACTAGGATCTAGGTAGACGTTGTGGATAAATGAGGAACCAGGCATGGTGTTACAAGAATCCAGGGGTCAACATTGCTTTTCCAAGATTTTCCCAGGCCCAATAAATTAAGACCTCCAGTGAGCTGGAATTAAGAAGTAATGTCTGGACAAGGTATAATAGTGTTAGCACAATGGTCCTGTGCTTTGAGAGTAAAACCACATTCAGAGCTGACGTGAAATACAATCCAGAGCTCGTATGACAACTCATACCTGGTACGGAGAGAGTTATGTCACTCGCATTCCTTTTTTTATGACAATGAGTATGTTTTATACATCTACATAAAACTTAACCTTTAATGGAGTGGAAATGAATTGTAATAGATACAGGTCTGTATCCAGTATGCAGGATTTATGGTAATGCCATGGTTTGTTGCCACTGTTAATCACGGTGGTAATTCAAAGAGCATTTCTTACTAAAATAATTACATATATATATATATATATATATATATATATATATATATATATATATATATAGTTGTTAGGGTGTCCTCATGTATAGTCTGAAAATTTTATTCGGGAGCCTTAGTTTTAACTTTTTTACTTATAAGTTGGGTGTGTTTTGGGTTGTTGGGTTGGGTTGTTTATTACTTGGATGCTTTCTTTTGGACAGCATAGAGATGTGCTAGAAGGAATCTCATGGTCTGAGGGACCATAGACAGGGGTCAAGTCCTTGAAAAAATTGTGGGAACTCACCCAAGATTTCCTCTCAAGGGCTGGTCCTGCAGGACTCCTGCTAATGGGAACTCTTTTTCCACAGCAGGAACTCCGTTCCCATGTTTTCCTGCAGGACTTGAGCCCTGACCATAGCCATCATGATATTACATAGATGGTCATTCATGTGGACATCTGTGAGCCTTCATCTGGTCTAAAAAAGGGGTAGTCCAATGGGAATTTCACCTTAATACTCTCATAATACAGCACTGAAAATGTCATCTGTATCTCATTCTTAGAGAAAATGTCCAGCTGTTTATTATGGGCTTTAAAGAGGTCATTCCACATGGAGGGGGGAGGGCGAGCTCTGAGCTTTAGCTATTGTGAATGGTGTCTTATCTATACACTGGTGTCACCTTGCACTGTAATACTGTTGTGATCACTTTTTAGCAGCCTCCACCTTATCATCACAGACAGAATAGGAAGCTTTAGTCAAATGCCTAGTCAAAATGAAGACTGTAAGATTATAGAATTATTTTAAAATAAAGAGAGCGGAATTGAAAATTAGAAAAAACATTACCAAAAATTCATAAAAACATAAACTTGATTTAAACAAAAGATCATATTTCTGATGACATTGTCCCTTTAGCAAGTAAAAAAGAGTAGGGGGAGGCACAGTTCACATCGGTAACAAAAAAGTGGAGGGTCCCAGTGGAAGCAATTCCAACTTGAATACGGATGGTGGAGGAGGACATAGCTAGTAAATAAACTTAAATCATGATAGAAAATCCCGCACTCACCTTGTCCATCGCTGGGTCTGTAGAGGTTCCAAGGAAGAGGAAGGTGGAAGGAGTAGACGGGGCTCAGAGGCTGGGTATTCATTTTCTTTATATGTTGTATGGATAATGACAGTGAATTCAAAGACTTCCCCAAAGAACTACATTCTAAGCTCCGCTCTGCTACCTCTGTATCATTGCCCCTAGTATTTTTCTTTATTTATGCCCTTATTGTGGGCATCTTTATTTTGGATCACTAAGCCCTACATGCAATTTCTTTGTTAGATGTGTTGGGTGTCCTTGTATATCTTTGTGCAGTGATCAGAGACACAAACCACCTAGCCCTCCTCAAATTGAGCCTTTCAAGTTCTCGGAAAGACTGTATTTCCTCATGCAAATGTCTCCATTCACGACCCTATCTGATTTATCTCTGTTTTTTTTTTTTTTTTTTTTTGCTGGGATGGAGTAGTGGTCTCAGGCAGCAGTAATGGGCTATGCCCCACACAGAGGTCTGAGAATAATGTAGCTGTGCTGGCTGATCCCAGGTCAGTATGATGCGTGAAATCAATTTATTTGAATCTCTTTGCCTCTATAGGAATTTGGCTGGTTGCCAGTTGTTTTCATTTAATGTCCTTTGTGTTGAACACAGACAAGCAGGATTGCTTTGTGTTTTTTTCCCTCCGTCGGTTGCTGCCTGTTCACCATATTATATTCAATGATCTCCGAGATGTAAAGGAATGGAGTTTTGTATTACAGTGAAAGATTAGGGTGAAATTAAATTGAAAATGAATACGTGTACAAACTATCAGCCAATTTACAATTCATACATCATTTCGCTGTGAATAATTGAGGCAGGATGTGAGGGTGACAATTCAGTATATATATATATATATATATATATATATATATATATATATATGCATCTCACAGTCCTATCAGCTTGAGTCCCTGCACTTCCCCAGGGTTCACCTGCATTGTACCCCTATAATGTGTAAAAATGTATATTATGTGTAAAGGACCTTTGATATGGTGACATTGTTATTGATCACATGATAATAGTTGTCACATGTTAAAGTCAAATTTATTGTTACCCAGAGAGCATCAGGTGACCAGATGACCCGCAGCTAGCCTATGGGCTCCTTGCACAGCCCCCCATTATAAGGAAGAGTGGAGCTGCAATCTCTCTCTTTGATCATTCATTTCTCTTAGATCCTGAGTTACTGTCTGGTTACTGGTCACCTCTCTGGGATCCTGACCTAGCTGTAAAGACTGTAACATCTGTCTACCTCAGTAAAGCTACCGTTAATACTGACCTGGCCTTGGACTCTTATTTGCCCTGCCTAACTAGGACTAGCAGTGCTACCGTTCGGGTGGTTCTTGGTTAAAACCCCACCCTGGCGTCACGAATATTTAGGGGTTAACACCATCTGTCCCTGGGCTACAACATCTGCCCCATACCTCACATCGCACTCCCGTGGCACACCACGTGTATATATTCAGGTAGTTGTTGTGGATGGGAAGGTGCCCTGCCTGAATCAGTCTGTATCTTATGATGAACTGTAAGAGGGTATTGGGGGCGGCAGGACGATCTCCTTCTTGGTATTTGTAATTTAAACATTGAGATGAAATGACGCATAAAATACATGATAAAGGTGTACAGTAAATAAAATTACTGGAACGCCTATGTCTAATATTATTTTGTGGGAAAATTTAACCCACATCCCCAGTGTTTTCAGTCTTCCTTAGAGAGCAAGTCTGATCGCTCTATTGTTTTTTATTTTCAACAAAGCACAGGGCATGGAGAACGATGCTCGGAATAATCTAAGCTAAGGTCATGCATCTCCAGGGACCCCCCCCCCCCCATTTACCTTCTTTGTCAGAAGTAAAAAATGTGAAATCCTTGGGTTTCTCTGTCCTCCATTGTTGCTTAATGTACAGTAGCTATAGGGATGTTGAAATCCTTCACAGGTCCACATTGCCCAAGAGACAGTCTCTGGAGCTAACCTGAGTTGAGGCCCTCACCTTGATGAGCCTATAGTATGTTTGCCTCTTTCCTCATTTAACTCATTTAACTTTAACTTCTTTGTATCATGAATAAATGTGGACTCCTTGGCTTGCTCCATCCTCCATTGTTGGTTAATGTAGCCTTAATACAGAAAAGGTGTGACCCAGCCAATTAGCAGGTCTCTGGAGCTACTTTTGGCCCTCACCTTCATGGGCCCTATACATGTTTGTTCCTTCCCTCATTTAACTTCTTTGTATAATAGATATATGTCAATTCCTTGGGCTGTTCTGTCCTCCATTGTCAGTTATTGTTGCATTGCTATAGTGCAGCTCCACATTGCCCATGAAAATGTCTCTGGAGCTACCCCAAACTGAGGCCCTCATTCCCATGAGCCCCCTAGTCGTTGTTACATCTCCAGCATAGAAATGTTTTTATGATGATATCAACCAAGGTGGTCCTTAAGATAGTCATTGTATATTTTTGTCATGCATTGGCTAAACCATAAAGGTATAATTGATGTTTGGGTCAAGCAAGCTCATAAGGATATAAAGTTAGTTCTGACAGTCCCTATAGTCATCTCATGTGGTCACCACAACAGAAGAGTACTTAAGCTTGTGACTCATATCTACCTATTATTCTTTATCCTTCTGAAAGATGTTATTGAATTCTTACAGGCTTACCATGAACTTTCACGTTGCAGTCTATTACTATGTACTGACTTATTCTTATTATTGGAGATAATATATTATTGTAGTTTACATTGGCTGGATGAGGATCTGTCACTTATAGGAAAAACAAAAGGAGGCGAACCTTTGAATTAATGATAATGTAGTAATTCTCCCATTCAGCTCTACATGCAAAGCATTTGTGACAATAAAGATAGAGGTTTCTGTTAAAATGACAACTGATAACAATTACTAATGATACTTATGCATTCCATATAGTTTTCATGTTATTCATATGGAAACAATGCAGAGCGTGTACAGAATCCCACTAATAGGAGGCAGACGATGACTGTATTAAAGGGGTACTCCAGTTTTTGAAACATATCCACAGGATGGGGATAGGTGTATGATCACAGGGAGGTGGGGTTGGGGGTACTGACCTCTAATCTCACAGGGTCTTCATGTGCTCCTTGCATTCTGTATGGGAGCACCAGAGATACATGAGTGCTCTCCTTAGGTATCTCCATTGCCTCCATGGACAATGTATGGAGTGTGGGCCGAACCACTGCTGTATACAGTGGGGGGATCATGGGGAGTCCCAGAGACTGGGTGCCTCCACCATACGACACCTATTCCCTAATCCTGTTCATAGGGAATATGTTTTTAAATGTTGGAATACTTTCTGTGTAGAGGACGAGCGGTGTAGTTTCCCATAGAAACCAATCAGATTCCAGCTTTCATTTTTAAAAGAAACGGTAGGTGAAATCTGATTGGTTGCTATGGGGAACTGCTCCACTGTCCCTTTGCACCAGGTATGATAAATCTCCCCCATATGCGTATGTACTTCAGACACTTTTTACTCCACTACCACCACGGGACGGGGCTTGACTGTAAGGTGGATTTACCGGAAAGTGGGTGTAAATTGAGCTGTAATATTGTGGACTAAATATTGCGCCATCTAATAGGTTATGTAAATAGCAACAAACGTGTCAAAAATGGCACCAAAGTCACCAACTATCATGCACCACCCTGAAACATTCAGCATCACACCACTTGGCAACACTTTTTGGCACTGCTGTAAAGTTTTTGGGCACAAACTTCACATTTTGTGTTGTGGACACAAAGAGGCAAATGTAATATTGCAAATACGGCATATAAAGACTGGCTCATGTGTTTTACATACTATTTGTGCCTCGCCCAACAAAGGAGTATGGCTTTGGGTGTTGTTTAGTGTTGAGTGAATTTATCATAAGTTCAGCTGAACCAGAACTTGACGTTTCACCCATTGGTTGTTTTAGTCAGCAAAGATTAGTTCGGTTTTTCAAATTCTCTTGGTTCCCTGGAAAAGATGGAACTATTTCAAGTAGACCTAAGAGTATGTTCACACTGAGGATTTAACAAAGAATCTACTCACCTAATTCTGTTCCACTATTCCCCTCCAATTACACCTTGAGTGAAAGTCCCATTGACTTAAAGGAGTTATCCAGGAAAAAACTTTTTTTTTATATATCAACTGGTTCCAGAAAGTTAAACAGATTTGTAAATTACTTCTATTAAAAAAACTCAATCCTTTCAGTACTTATGAGCTGCTGAAGTTGAGTTGTTCTTTTCTGTCTAAGTGCTCTCTAATGACACTTGTCTCGGGCACCGCCCAGTTTAGAAGCAAATCCCCATAGCAAACCTCTTCTACTCCCGAGTTCCCGAGACAAGCAGAGATGTCAACACTGTTGCCAGACAGAAAAGAACAACTCAACTTCAGCAGCTGATAATTATTGGCAGGATTAAGATTTTTTAATAGAAGCAATTTACAAATCTGTTTAATTTTCTGGAGCCAGTTGATATATAAATATATATATATATATATATATATATATATATATATATATAATAAAAAAAAACTTTCTGACTGTGTCAATTCCTTGTCAATTCCTCACTGTGAACATATCCTAAGGGTGTGTTCACACGGTGAAATGTCTGCAGGAATATTCCACGCGGACATTCCGCTGCAGCAGAGTCCCGTTGATTTCAATGGGATTCTGCCGCGCTATTCAAACGGCGGAATCTCCGTTTTTTGTGGATTCCGACATCCGCAAAAAGAATAGACTTGTCTATTCTTTCTGTGGATTCCTCTCGTAATTGAATTGCCCTCTATAAGACGGTGCATTTCCAAGCACCCTTCGCGCCTGCCGGATTATTGAAATGTGCTGAATGCTCGCCTGTGTTTTCCGAGTTCTGCACATTTGTGGCCGTGTGAACCCAACCTAAGTCATCCTGCGTTTTACCAGGCAGAAAGAAAGTAGTAAAAGCAGGGGTAACTATAGGAGTTGGAGATGGCACCCATTCCCTGAACCTCAGGGGGGGCCCAAAGTTTCTCAATATGAGGAGGTCAGTACTCTACATGGTGGGGGCCCCGGATACATAGGGGCTCCGGAGCTTTATGCTGCATCTGTGACTATATAGCAGTGGTCTCCAAACTGCGAACCTCCAGCTGTTACAAAACTACAACTCCCAGTATGCCCGGACAGCCAACGGCTGTCCGGGCATACTGGGAGTTGTAGTTTTGCAACAGCTGGAGGTTCGCAGTTTGGAGACCACCGCTATAAAATGTGGTTGGACTTCTTGAATAGGACTCTATTATGGCACAGTCAAGGACCAATGCCCCGCACGTCTCTCATTGTAGTGCTGAAACAGCACTGGCCTCTGTGGGGAATTACAGCTCATAAACAAGACTGTCTCTGATAATCTACAGCCATATGTTCGCCTTACACTAAACCCATTTCACATAACCATCACGCCACACTGGACCCCCACCACCTCACTGATTGGAAATGTACAGCGAATCTCCGCAGTCTTTTACATATGGACCCTGAGGGGACGTGTTTAACCCCTTCCTGACAGTGCTAATCAAATACGCATGCTGACTGAACATGGACGGCGGATGGGGGGGGGGGGAGTATATTTTACTGAAAGCTTCTATACTGACATATACTAGGCCGCTATGTTTATGTCCTGCACCTATTTGTATTCTATTCCGGCACCTTCCTGTATGTATAACAATATACTTTTATAAACCTTTATGGGGGAGATTCATCAAAACCTGTGTAGAGGAAGAGTGGGGCAGTTTCCCATAGCAACCAATCAGATCGCTTCTTTCAGTTTCACAGTGGCCTGTGGAAAATGAAAGAAGCAATCTGATTGGTTGCTATGGGCAACTGCACCACTCTTCCTCTACACAGGTTTTAATAAATCTCCCCTCCATATCCTTATATATATATATATATATATATATATATATATAGCGCAACTTTTGTAACCCGTGCCACTCTATTAATCTATATTTGCTTCATATATGGGCACATGCTTCTTATAAGGGTGTAAATTCAGGACATAATGAATGCTTCTTATATTTAGATTATGTGATATCCAGATATAACCAGAAAGCAATCGTGTCTAAAATTGGTACGTATATATCAGTGGTCTCCAGACTGTGGACCTATAGATGTTGCAAAACTACAACTCCTAGCATGCCCAGACAGCCAACAGATGTTGGAAAACTACAACTCCCAGCATGCACCAGACTGCCAACCAAGTGATGCAAAACTACAACTCCTAGCATGTCCGTACAGCAAAGCATATGTTGCAAAACTACAACTCCTAGCATGCCCGGACAGCCAACAGATGTTGCAAAACTACAACTCCCAGCATGTACCGGACTGCCAACCAGGTGTTGCAAAACTACAACTCTTAGCATGTCTAGAAAGCAAACCAGATGTTGCAAAACTACAATTTCCTACATGCCGGGACAACAAACAAGATATTCAAAAACAATAACTCCCAGCATGCCCTGACAGCTAACTAGGTGTTGCAAGACTACAACTCCCAGTATGCCTAGAAAACTACAATTTCCAGCATCCTTGGGCATCCAACCAGGTGTTGCAAAACTAGAACTCCTAGCAAGCTCGGACAACCAGAGAGATGCTGACAGCCGTTGGTTCTCAGGGCATGCTGGGAGTTGTAGTCTTGCAATATCTGGTTTGCTATCCAGACATGTGGGGAGTTGTAGTTTTGCAACATCTTGCTGGTTGTCCGGACATGTCGGGAGTTGGCTGTCTGGCCATTGGCTGACACTTTATAAGGTGGGAGATGGGGGGGGGGGGTGCATTGTTTTCATCCTTAAAGAGTAGCTCCCATCATCCTTTTTTTTTTTTTTTTTCGGTCTGTCCCTGCCTATTGCCCATCTATCCCTAACCCCCTCCCTGCCTTTAATTTTTTTTTTTACTATATTAAAAATGGCTTTTTGTGTGCCTGGTAGTGTGCTCACTACCAGGCAAACTTCCCCAGCAGGCACTACGTCACTGATGCCTGCTGGGGGGGGGGGGGGGGGGGGCGACTTCTGCCCTTAGTTCATCTACACAGGGTGCCTCCAGCTGTTTCACCACTACAACTCCCAGCTTGCCCTGACTCCCAGCATGCTGTCAGGGCATGCTGGGAGTTGTAGTGGTGAAACAGCTGGAGGAACCCTGTGTGGAAAACAATAAGTTAGGGCCATGGCCGCGGCGCTACCTCCTCCGCTCCGCCCCCCCCCCCCCCCCCCCCCCCCCCGTTGAAACCACGAACCCCGCTCCGCTCTCCCCCAACCCCGCTCTCCCCAAGTCATACCCAAGTGCAGCGTGTACTCGGCGTGCAGGAGACATCCCCGGTGTGCAGCAGACATAATAGTGTAGAAGACATACCCGGCGTGTGAGGCCGGGGAGCCGATGCTGATTGACAGGCAGGGAGCGAGCTCAGGCTGAATGAATTCGGACCGATTGCCCAGCCTGTATCGGTCCGAATTCATGCGTGATGTCACGCTACAGCCTGCAGCTGGCCACTAGGAGGGAGACCCCTAGTGGCTGGTTTTTAAAATTAAAATAAACTATTTTAATGAAAAAAAAATTAATGGATGTATAATAGAGATATGTTGTAGTACTTAAGTACTACAACATATAAAAAAAAAAAGTTTGGTGACAGTGCCCATTTAAGGGTCTGTTCACATGTACAGTATCTTGCACATATTTGATGTGCAGGATTTGAAGCAGATTTTATACTGCAGAATAACTGACTAAATGACTGAACACAGCTTCAAATCTGCAGCTTCAAATATGAGCAGGATCCTGTACGTGCGAAAAAACCCTTAGAAGGATGAGAAAAACAAACAAACAAATAAATAACTCCATTGTGGCTATGAAATGATATGGGTCGCTTTACTCAAGTGGAAGAGCAGAAGGCGTTATCAGTCATCATTTGTTTCCAGGGGTCGGCCAGGATGGGGGTAATAGTTGGGGGGGCTATTCTTGCGGAAGCTGATAGGCAGAACATTGGAGCCGAGGCTCCGGGGTCAGATCCATACACGCTTCCTTGTTATAATTACCCGCAGAGCAAAACATCCAAGTACAGGGTGTGTGAACGGGCTGTATCTGGGGCTGCAGATCACACATCCTGCCGGTCTGTGACAGCGGGCTATCTGTGCACTGCCTGTGTTCCTTCCATTCACTGAGCCCATTGTGTGCAGCAGGGCTGGGTCAGGAACTGGCCGGGCTTCTCTCCCTCTGCTTTCACCACTGACAGATAGCGGTTTTCATTTTCCCCTCATACCTTGGCATATGCCCAGTGACTTTGCATAGCCAGTGAATCCTCAACATTATTGATTGTGCATAAGAAAAAGTATGCAAACAGTCTCATCAAACCCAAAGGAAGAGTCATGTATTATTATTATTATTTTAGTGGAGTGCTATTAGTTGCATGGCACTGTACACGAGGAGATAGAATACATATAACACAGACAAAAGTACAATGAACCTGAAACAGTAACCTGTATATATTAAATGATTTTCTGCATACATTGCATTATTTAAAAATGTTTTTAAAAAACATCACCGCAACTGTCCATAGGTTGTGTGTGGTATTGCAGCTCAGTTCTATTAAAGGGAATGGAGCCAAATTGTAATACCGGACATAACCTAAAGACAGATGTGTAGCTGTTTTTGGAAGAATAAGCTTGTTTTTTAAATCCTAGATAACACCACTAAATGTGTAACTGGATAGGTGTATAGCTTGGGTTGTAAAACGTACAAGTGCATCTGTCTCTATCTATCCATCTATCTCATATCTATCTATCTCATATCTATCTATCTATCTCATATCTATCTATCTATCTATCTATCTATGTTATGTCTATCTATCTATCTATCTATCTATCTCATATCTATCCATCTATCTCATATCTATCTATCTATCTCATATCTATCCATCTATCTCATATCTATCTATCTATCTATCTATCTCATATCTATCTATCTATCTATCTATCTATCTATCTATCTATCTCAGATCTGTCTTTCTATCTTAGTTTTTTCCCACCAGGGGGCCTCTAGTTGTTGCAGAACTACAATCTATCTATCTCATATCTATCTATCTATCCATCTATCTCATACCTATCTTTCTATCTATCTACTGTATCTATACAGCCCCACAGATTTGAAGTCACATTCCAGGGAATCCCCAATGAATTTGTTAGATGGTAATAGCCTCACCCGTCTTTAGACAAATCTTTGTCTTTTACATAAGGACAGGTGAGGTCATTCATTAAATTCGGTCATTTTGTCATCTTGTCTTATTCATTACCTCCTATTATTGTAGCTTGGTGATTTATTCAATCATTTTGACTGTCTGGTGGTGATTCATAGTACTGCTATCTAGCGCCACCTGGTGGATCCACTCCGTAAATGTCTCCCAGTGACAGTCCTTTTACATTCCTCACATTCCAATTATTCTCAGAGATCAGTCTTTGGGGTCTGCAGTCATGTGACCGGTGGGCATGAGATATAGTAGTTGTGGAAATTAAGCATATGCTTTTGGTTATCCGAATATTGATGATAATACACGGTGCAGTCTAGATGATTTTTATGGTGTTGGCATTATTATTATTTTTTTTTTTTCGGAAGACAATCTTCTCCCAAGAATCATATTTCGGAAAGATTCCATCACAATATCTTAAAAAAAAAAATATATATATATATATATAATGGGAAACGCAGATAAACAAGAGCGTAACCTCGAGTCGACTACATCAGAAAATTGGATTAAGCCCATCCCCCCTCCGACCGGCTTTTATCTGTACACAATGCATGTTACTGAGTGAGCATCCAAAAAGAAAGTTCTTTCCAGACCAGAATGGGGGGGGTCACATCTTATTATTCAGTCTTCAGATGACTTGACTGGCTCCCTATTCAGATATGTTTCAGGCCTCATTCACACAGGCATTGTATACATGAAACATTTAACATTTAAAAAAATGATACCATCCTTAGTTAGGGGTTCTTTTATAGAGGTGTGTGTCTTTGTTTACATACATTTTTCTAGAATTTATACAAGAGAAGCTAATATGTGCCCTCACTATAGATATCTGTCATCCAGTAGTTATCTCTCATACACATGTACTCAGAGACAACCAGACACCTCTAGCAGCAGGACATCTACCATGAATACAGAGGATTGGGGCATGTTTAAACCTAACTTGCCTGATCCTTCGTACCCAGAGAGTCTGGATACCACCATATACATGAGATCAGTGTTTCCCACCCAAGGGGCCTCCAGTTCATGCAAAACTACAACTCCTAGCATGCTCGGACAGCCAGTGGCTGAATCTGGGACTTTCTTAGGCACCTTGGCAATACAATCTTAGATATCCGTGACCCAGTTGGTATATACCAGTGGTCTCAAACTGTGGACCTCCAGATGTTGCAAAACTACAATTCTCAGCATGCCTAAATGGCCAGTGGCTAAATCTGGGACTCTCTTAGGCACCTTGGCAATGTGATCTCTTGGATATCAGTGACCCAATTGGCACACACCAGTAGTCTCCAAACTGTGGACCTCCAGATATTGAAAAACTACAACTCCTAGCATGCCCAAAAAGCCAAGGGCTAAATCTGGGACTCTCTTAGGCACCTTGGCAATATGATCTCTCGGCTATTAGTGGCTTGGCATATATCAGTAGTCACCAAACTGCGGACCTCCAAATATTGCAAAGAAAAAAACTCCCCGCATGCCCGGACAGACAACAGCTGTCCGGGCATGCTGGGAGTTGTAGTTCTGCAACATCTGGTTGGCGGTCCAGCATGTTGAGAGTTGTAGCTTTGCAACGACTGGAGACGCACTGGTCTAGAAGATGCAATCCCCAAAGTCTATGGGGCAGTTCCCATTGGTGTCGCTAGCTCCTCCGCACTACCACACTCTTTACGTGAATGAGATTTGGGGGGGGGGGGGGGGTTCTCATTGTTTTTTTTTTTCTTTTTTAGTAATAATAAACTCCATTCATGTTTTTTTTCCCCCCGATTACCACTTATTGTTGCGAGCGTACAAGCAGAAAATGTGAAATTGGTATGTCATGAATAAGCCTGACACAGCGCCGGAGCCTTGTAATGGTGCCTGCAGTGTCGTGTTGTGGGGTGGGTACTCGGAGCAGGCTGTCCAGATGGCAGCCTGCGTATAGCAAAAGCTGCAGGATTTTTTTTTGTCCCTGATGATGAGAGGAGGGAAGATTCACTGAAGCATATGCAATCACCCTCGCATTTTTAACAAAACTAACTCGCCATCAGTCACAACCCCAGAGTGGCTGACATAAAAAACAATGGCTTTTTCAATAAAATGTTAAGAGAGCTTGTGTAATGAATTTAGTCGAATTTTAAAGACCGCCATCTATTTAGCCTGGAAGGATCACATAGTACACAGTACAGACACCCACACCAGTCTGTATGCAGCACAGTCTGTTCACTTAATACAGCCTCCCAGAAAGGGAGACTCAATAGACAATCCTATTTTATTTCATAGACTGTTTGCAATTCATCAGGATTCTATGCAAAGCCACCTGTTCACTTAACTGATAGAATAATTTATACGCCGGCAAGACGAAACCTAGCGAGATTGAAGCTTGTGTCTATTTGCTAGTCGTCGATTCCCCGCTGTGTGTGTGTATACATAGATAGAAGCGGGAACGGCGGGGGTTCAAATATTAGCTTTGTGTTCCTTAACTAGTATATATATGTACATTAGCTATGGAGAAGGACTCTTCATGAGAGGTCACAGTTTTGCTGATTTCTACACAATATATCTACATATTTACAATTAATACTTCACACATTGCACAGGGTTTAATTGATTTCATTAGCTCTTCTGGAGAGGTCACAATTTTGCGACTGATCCATACACCGTTGTGCTGTGTTATATATTGATGTTATACTGTACATTACATATTTACATTATATATTTCCAAATAATACTTATTTACGTTACATATTTACAAATAATACTTAATGAATTGCATAGGGTTTCATTGACTTCATCAACTGATAAGAAGTTAGGGCAACCTAAGCGGCTCGACCCACCCATTTACCTTGTCAGGAAAGCACTAATAGCCTCCAGTTGGCTGGAACGTTTCAGACCCCCACCCCTCAAAGAAAACTTTGAACAAATTAGAATGTGAAAGCCCTGCAAATTAGACCACTTTCTAATGTGGAAGTCTCCATTGGTAGCCACTGGTCTGAGAGTAAAGAAAAAGATGGGTGAAAATATGGACATTAGCTAGTCCGCCCATCCAAGCTGGTTTGTCAATAACTCATGAAGCCCACCCTAGCATGAGGGTCTATTGACCATTCATCAATGCTTTTTTTTGGCCGATCATTGAGTGCCGCCTCTTCATTCAGTTTATCAAGTCTTGCACATAGAAAGGCAAGGGGGAAAAAAGGCCTTATTCAGCTTTGTTAAAGCCAACAAGGAGTAAAACTTGCCATTTGAACCCTTTCTGGCCCTGTTTTTCCCCCTGTTAATGCGGCCCTGCTTAGACGAGCGCCTTTATTTGATGGGTTAGAATATCTGAGACTATTCTCTTGCTCTGAATAGCTGGTGGCAGGAAAGAGCAGATGTGGTAGGAGTGTATTTGGTCGGGTGTATTGCTTTCAATTAGGATCAATCAGGTGTCAGCTTCTTTACAATGCACTCACTTAATACCCACTGTGTGAAGTCATGAATTCTCCATGCATCACAACAGAGCAGCTTATAAGTAGGAGAACGTAGTCAGCACCAAGGCAGAGACACCAGATCCTTGTTGACTCCTGGTCACCGCCATCCTCCTCCTCTCCTCTCCAGATGCATTTCTATAGTGCCTTAGACTATGCTGGTAAGTTCTGCACATCTTACAAGGTACGAGCTCAGCTCTTCGACTTGGGAAGACGCCATAGTAGACGTTGCTCTTTATGATCCTTTTAAAATGTATAACAAAAAGTCTCTTGGTACCTTTGGGTTAGACCCAACTAGTACGTCTCGCGCCTTGTGTTGTGTTATCTCCATCCATCCTGGAAGTGATCTGTGTCTTCTCATGCCTTGCCCTATAAATACATTTCTAAATGATGCAAACTGTTATTGTAGATGTGTTAAAATAAAAATCAAGGAAAATGTATTCAGGGAGCCCTGCCAAAAAGGTTGAAGTCTGCAACTATTAAATAATGAGGACGGAGGAGGGGGGGGGGGGGGGAGAAAAAAGTGAGCTTGCAGCTGGCTGCTGGAGGAAAAGAACACTGAAGTAGTCTCAGATGCTCAGGCATCCTGTCAAACCCTTCCCTGCAACCGGCTTCAAGGTGACAATCCCCAGGGATCCTGCTGCTGTTGACGTGGATCAATTTAAAGTGGCAATTACTCCAGTCAGATAACCGCTCTAAAAGCCTTTTTACGCAAGGCAAGGATGCATAATCACGCAGCGGAGGGGAGGGGAACCTTAAGTCAGGGCGCTGTGCAAATTTTTGTTCATCCGGATTTTTCTTTTTTTTTATTTATTCGAGACGTTACATTGTAATTGATTGGGGATGTGCAGTAGATGTGCTGTCGTCATGGACCTTGGGGGGGGGGGGGGGAGGTAAGTAGGGTTAACCTGGAAGGGACAGGGTTAACCGACGGTGGCGTGGTAAATAATAAAGCATAAGGCAGTGTAAGTTGTGGGTGCCTGGAGTCTGAGGGAGCATGACGTTGGAATTGTGTGAACAAATCATAAAAAAAAAAAAAGATGTATTTCGATTTTTTCTCCTTTTTATACTTAATATGGTAAATTTAATACCTGAGAAATTCTCAGTATTATGTATGTTAAATTGCGGTATATTAGTTTATTTAATGTTATATTGCAACGTTATATAATATACCGCAATAATATTATATATATTGCAGTGTTATTATATTATAAAAAGAAGCAATACTGCAGCACTCGGGTAAAGTGAATTAAGTGGGTTGCCTTATTCCATCCCCCCCCCCCCCCCCCAAAAAAAATAAAAATAAAAAATACAATGTTTCAGATGCTCAGGCAACTTTTTCTTTTGTTTTAGCACCATATGTATATATTACACAAAATAAGTATGTGTATAATAGATTATATAATATATCTAATAATACTTCTATAATACTGCAATATATATAGATTTATTTTTATATATATATATATATATATATATATATGTAAATACATATATATGGGTGTATATATATATATATATATATATATATATATATATTGCAGTATTATTAGATATATTATATTATATAATCTATTATACACATAAATATTGTGTAATATAAACCTATAGGGGGGGTTTTATCAAAACTTGTGCAAAGGAAAAGTTGGCCAGTGTCCCATAGCAACCAATCAGATCGCTTCTTTCATTTTGCAGAGGCCTTGTTAAAAATGAAAGAAGCAATCTGATTGGTTGCTATGGGCAACTGGGAAACTTTTCCTCTAGACAGGTTTTGATAAATCTCCCTCTATAATGCATTATTATTATTACATTGTAGTCTATAGATTATATTGCAGTTTTATTAGGTTAAATATATTGAGTTATTATTTCTATTTTATTGCTGTGTTATGATATAGATATTGCGGTATTATTATATATTATATCGTGGTATTATCAGATGTCTATATTATACTGCGGTTTTATCATGTCCATATTGTATAAATAGAAAAAAACTAAACCCGAGAACAAGGGGGCGCGTTCTGAGTTGGGGGGGGGGGGGGAATCGCAAGTCAGTCGGAAAATATTATCTTATCAAAAGAGTAGTAGACACTTGGAAGAAATGTCCAGCAGATGTGGTTGATAAATCCATAGTATGTGAATGTAAGCCTGTCTCGGATAAATATACATAAGTGTTTACCAACCAGTGTGCCTCCAGCTGTTGCAAAACTCCAACTCCCAGCATGCCCGGACAGCCGAAGGCTGTCCGGGCATGCTGGGAGTTGGAGTTTTGCAACAGCTGGAGGCGCACTGGTTGAGAAACCCTACACCAGATGGACCAGGTGTCTTCTTCTGTCTCTGCGTTTGCATTATATAGTTCTCTGCTTTCAGCCTGGAAAGAAGGACTCTAGTGGTGTCCTGAACAGCGTCAGCACATTAGGCCACCTATATATATACAGGTATTGAAAGAGCTTTATTCGTCATTCAGTCATCATTACAAATCATACAATAAATTACAATCGCACAAAGCATGACAGAACAATATACGGCACAGGTTCCCTAAGCTATACACTATACCACATGCTACGCTAACACTCCGCTCAATCACTCGATATCGGAAAAACAAAGTTGAACTATATACAGGTGCCTTAGTGCAGCTGTTACTTCTTCTGTGGTCCTTTAAGGTGTCTGGCCGCCTCCATCCGCTCTCCCCGTCTTGTAGATCTCAGCAGAGAGAGAGAGAGAGAGAGAGGAGATGTTTCCATTCAGGAGATGGAGGAGGAAGACGGTCGGGGGGAGGGGACATTTTGTCACTGTTTAAAGACATAGATCTCATTTAGATGACTACTGTACAGAAAGTGGTTTGAGAATTGACATCACCCCTCAGAGCCCGGCCACGAGCATGATGATGGT